>NC_044996.1:64349354-64650097 GCF_008728515.1 Papio anubis
TGTGATCATGCCATTGCACTCCAGCCTGGGCAACAAAAGCAAAACTCTGTTAATAAATAAATAAATAAATAAGAAGGTACTTGCTTCCAAAATACAATGTTGCAACAGGCGTAGGATAGATATTCTCATTCCAAAAGGGTTAAATTGGCAAGAAGGGATAACAGGCCCCAAGAAAGTCCAAAACCCAACAGGGCAGACAACATTAAAACTTCAGAGTCCAGAATAATCTCTCATTCCATGTGCCACCTCGTAGACACATTGGAAGGGGTGTTGGGTCCTCAAGTCTTCAGGCTGCATTGCCCATATAGCCTTGCTGGGAGCAGCCCATGCAGCAGCTCTCACAAGTTGGAGTCTTTTTCCTGAAGCTCTCCCAGGTTGGTGTTGCATACTGGTAACTCTATAGTTCTAAGGTTGTGGGGGTGGTTCCACTTTCATGGCTCCAGTAGACATTGTCCCAGTGGAGACTCTTTGCAGTGGCTTTGGTTCCATGACTTTGCGCTAGAGGAGTTTTTTGCAGTAGCTTTAGCCATGTAGAGCAGTGGCGTGAGATACACCTGGACCTGCTTGAGCCATGGCTACAGCTGCTGAGGGGCACTGGGCTGAACTTTGGGGAGCAAGCTCTAGCCACTTCTCTTTCTTCCTGAGTACAAAAGTAGACTAAATTTTCCACCCTCCATTGTAGTTAGATGTGGCCTAGTGACTGAGTTCTGGCCTGAAGAACATAGACGGAAGTAATATAAGTCACTTCCAAACATAGTCCACAAATCTGTAATTTCTCCATTCCCTTATCTGACAGCTTGATTTTGATGCTCTTGGTGATCTTGAGAGTTAAGGATTGAAGCTGGCAGGCCCTGGATCTCTGGATGTCTGCATGAAGCAGAGTGCTTACCTCTATTTCCCACATCCCTTTTGCTTTCTACTCTTAATCCATTTGATTTGGGGCAAATAACCTCTTTAAGATTTAGTTTTCTCATTTGCAAGATGGAGAATATGGAAGTATATATTCAGTGGACTTTTTTTGTGCAATGTAATTCAAATAGCAGATGTAAAACACAGCACCTATCACATAGTAGGCATTTAAATGAATGAATGATGCAAGTATTAAGCAGAGGGCTATGCTTATAGTAGTAATCAATGTTAATATTCTACTTTTTTATAAAATACGTGATGGGATTTCTCCCTCAATTAAAGATAAAATAAAGGATTTAAGAAAAGACAGGAAAGTGCAAAATACCTGCTCTGTAGAGCATGCTGAGGAATCAATAAATGATGAAGAATATAATCAATCAGCATGAAACAATTACTGTGGCCAGTTCTCTGATTATTCCTCCAAATTACCCTGCAGACTTGACTGGTGATTTAGAGCTGAAGGTTGGAACACAGTCAAGGTTGGAAATTTCTAAAGGGTTGAAGAAATTTGAAATTAAAATCAAAGTTACCTTTTAAGCAAACATCTTTCTTCTTTCCCCACCTGTGAAAAAGTATTTTTACTGCCTATTAGGTGAAAGGCTAATGCTAGACACTGAGAATGCTTTCTAATTGCTCTTCCTAGTTCTTTAATTCAGCAACTTTGATTTTCAAAAGGTTTTCCTTTATTTTTTATATTTTTATTTATTTATATATTTATTTTTGAGATGGAGTCTCTCTCTGTCGCCCAGGCTGGAGTGCAGTGGCGCGTTCTCGGCTCACTGCAAGCTCCCCCTCCCGTGTTCATGCCATTCTCCTGCCTCAGTCTCCCGAGTAGCTGGGACTACCGGCGCCCACCACCACCCCCGGCTAATTTTTTGTATTTTTAGTAGAGACGGGGTTTCACCGTGTTAACCAGGATGGTCTCAATCTCCTGACCTCATGATCCGCGGGCATCGGCCTCCCAAATTGCTGGGATTACAGGAGTGAGCCAACGCACCCCGCCCAAAGCTTTTAGTTTTTGCAAATCAAAATGGAAATTTCATATAGTCCAAAATCAAAAGAGAAACAGGCTTGTGTTTATTGTAGGAATTATTGTAAAAGGAGAATCTCTTTCCTTGTGTGATATTTTGTGTGTGAATAGAACTAGATATATGTGCTTTTTAAATTGCATGGATACTATACACCATTTTTGTTTTCAAACTTAAATTTCCCAATTATTTGCCTCAAACCACTATTATGATTAGAAGTAAGTTTTTATGTGAGCATATTTATGGCAAACACTTGGAAGGAAACATGTAATAAATAGTATTCTAAATTATAGATAAGCAAACTTTGTAAGGGGAATTTTAATCATCCTCTTATGAGACAAGAATGTAGTTAAAATATTAAACAATTTCTTAGTCTGCTTTCCTTGTTGAAAAAATTTTAAGAGTATCTTGCAGAATGGCTCCATCTGCTGACAGTTTACAGTGCCCTGAATTCATCTTGAATTAAACATTTTATATTTGCCCTTTTCAAATGGCTTAAATGGAAGATAAATTGAACTGGGTTCTGACATATTTGACAAGTGTGTAATTTTAAATAACTTGTGGATGATTTTTTTTTTCTTTTTTTGCAACTGGAGTCCATGCCTTCTGAGTTATGCTCTGTATCTACATTTTAGAGGAGAAAATGCTCACTGTTAGAATTGAGCTTTAAAATATAGCCAATGTTTGATATCTGATACATAGATAAAATGCAGTTGAAAGAAAGCATTTGAAACGTTGCATTATGGAACATTTGAAGACAGGGAAAAAAATATTTAGAAAGGCAATGAATCCCCTGCAATGTGGGCCTTGAAGGTGACAATTACAATGTTGGTGAGTTCCTGGAACCACTGATTTTAGTTGTCAATTAGACTCAAAGCACTAAATACTAAACCAGTAAGTTCCTAATCCAAATGAGTTGGTGGCACGGGTTAGGGTGTCTGAAGTAACCATAAACAACAAAGAAAAAGGTGAGACCTGGTGGAAGAAGCTAAAACAGCTTAAGGGCAATGAGCCTTAAAGAAAAGGATTTCTTCAACCCCAAATTTCCACAGGACCTAGCTCAAATTTCAAATAAGAGTAGGAAAGTACTGCTAATTCATTAGTTCCTTATTCTTCTAAGTGAGGCTGATCACCATTAGAAGATACAGGGATAATCTCAGCCCCATCAGTACTGTGCAAATGATTTTACACAATGGTTTTGTACCTCTCCTGAGGTGCTTGTCAGTGTTTTGTGGAAAAATAGGCAACCTCTCATCTGTGATGTTTGATTCATAGCCCTTAGTTTCTGTTTGTTTCTGATAAAACTTCAGGACTCAACTTTCTCCCATTGCACCTCAGGATCATTATTGTCAAGATGCAAAATAATGGCTCAGGATGGCGAGGAGATGATGTATGACTGCGACTGGCGTTGGAGTGGGCTGAGAGGAAAGCATTTCATCCTTGTATTGTAAAATAACCAAGGAAGAGGGGGCCTATAAAAATGCTCTGGAAAGATGTGGCCACCTTAGAAAATTGACATCTTGGTATCTCCTCATAGCCTTCTCAATTTCCTCTTAATATCTGAGTACTCTTGGTATAGTTTGTTTCTATCTGTCTGTCCATTTCTGGCCGACCCCCGCCTAAACCCCTGCCAATCCGGCCCCCTGCCCCTGCCAGTGTGTGTAAATGTCCATGGATTTTCAGGGGATGTGTGCATTTTTCCTTGCTAAGAACTGGGTTGTAAACTGGAAAGATGATTATGAAAGGACAATTCTTACAATAGCCCCCAAAAATTTTTTCTAAAAGGAAGACAAGAAGAGGAAGAAGAAAGATTATAAGACTGCTGGACAGTGAAGAGATGAGGGATGACAGTATTCTGCATTTTGGTACAGCCCCACAGTAGAGTAGGCTAAAGGCAAAGGGAAGGACTAGGCTGGGGAATTCAATCCTCACTCCACACCCCACCATGCTTCCGTTTGTCACCCACAGACCACTAGCTCCCATCAGCTTCATTGCTCTGGTCAAATCTCCTGTCTCCTTGTTTATGGGAAAAACTCAGATAAAAGAACGAGAGAAGGAATCCATGTATTTTAATTTTTTGAGAAAGATATTTAGAACACTTCCCTCTTAGCTGATCCTTTGTTTTTATATCTTAAAGGTGTGGTACAAACCTAACTTTAGTGTGAAAGATGATTTTCATTCCCTCTTTTTCTTAACAACAGAGTGAGCTATAAAGTTTTAAACCTGCAGAGACCTAAACCTTTATCTTCTCAATCTTATATAAGATATGAATATTCAGAATGTATATTATTAACAATGAGAATTTGTCTTGCTGTGAACCTTCTGAGTTTTTAAGTTGTTTATTTTTTCCTTACGACAGGATAATAATGTTTTTTGAGACTATGGACATACAGGACAAATGCAAATTTCCTTTCTGTAAAATTTGGGTGTATATTTAATAGCCAACCCCATTCCCCCAACCAAACGTATCAATCTTAGGATATAGACTTGATGAATTAAGGTATTAGATTGATCTCTTTATGGAGAAGACACTATCATTTTCTGAGGTTTTATATTACTGCTATAACTATGATGATGAGAAGTATGTTTCGGGACTTTTAGGATGTGGGGTTTATTTTTTACAGTCATAGACATACTAAATACTGCTTGACCACTTTCATGAAAAATCAGAGTTTCATTAGGTAAAATAATAAACGCCAATTGCTTGAAAATTTGTAAAGAAAAAATATCCATAAATCAGAATGAAATAAGAACATGGTTTTCTAAAATGTTAGTAGATATGCTGAAATAAATAGCATTTTAGTGGCCACAATGAAAATAAAAATCAATAAGAAATTTACAGTTTTTTAAACAGCATATCATGGCTGGGCGTGGTGGCTTATGCGTGTAATTGTAGCACTTTAGGAGGCCGAGGTAGACAGATCAATTGAGCCCTAGAATTCAAGACTAACCTGGGCAACATAGAGAAAACTCATCTCTATAAAATTTAAAAATAAAGAAATAAAATAAAAGAACATATCTTGAGTTAACATTGAGTTAACATTGAAAAAGCAGGCAGTTACCTCATTACAAATATTACAAATTTTAAAAGATTTAATAATACTTCTAACCATTCCCACTTCTTTATAGACATGTCAGTGCTGAAAGCACATTTCCAGTTCTACTAAAGTATGCATGCATATAAGTAGGTAAATAATATTTTAAGGAGAAATATGACATGCCATTTACATTGATTTTTTTCTATCAGTTTTTCAATGATTTATTGTTATTTAAAATGTTTCATTGACTCACATTAGATATTCTTTTTCTAAAAATACTTTTGAAAGTTGCTTTATATTTTCACTAAAGTTTATTGCATTGTTTAAAAATATATGTTTAATTACACAGAAAGAGAGAAAGTCTCCTCCACAACCCATTTCTTATCTTTATTTATATATCCAAATATTTTCTATGGATAAGCAAGTATACACTCAAAACAAATACACACACACTATACATACATACATATATATAAATCTATGTCCTTGGCCCCTTATGGGAGAATATCAGTATGAGGAATCTCTAGTGGAATTATTATAGCTCAGTGGATGTGCATTAGTAATGATTATTGCCTTGCAATGGCCCTCCCCAAAATATATATACTCCCACTAACAGTGTTTGAGAGTATTTGTTTTCTCACATCTTACCAAAACTGGGCATTGTAACATCAAACACTTTAATCTTTATTAATCTCAGTGATGACTATAGCATCGTGATTACTACATATCACTAACTCCCTTTTTTTAAAAAAAAATAAAGCCGTGAAAAATGTCTTAAATAAATATTTTCTAATTGTAATCATGTTTAGTTTATTTGATAGACTTCAACACTAAGTAGCTGTAACAAAACAGAGGTCCAGCTGCTCACCACTTGCAGAGTCCAATGATAAGAGTGAGGTATAGTGTAAAGTAAGTGCCTTTATTAGCCAAAACTAGTAATGGGGAAGTGGCCAGATTCCCATCCAAAGTATTCACTTCCAATTTCTGGTGAGAAGGCAAGATTTTTAAAAGTGGGGACTTGATATTAGAGACATGCTGGAGTTGTTCTGGGTACAAAGTGTGTATTTTTTGTTCCAGTGGCTATCTTGGGTTTCAGTCCGCTTTGAGTGCAGGCTGGCATCACCTCTACTGTGGTTGGGATGTTGACTAGCTGCCTTGAGGTTATATCTGGAATTTTGTATCTAGGTCTCCAGGCTTGGTCTGTCTATCTCAAGATTAGCCCCCCAAAGTTCCAAGTAAACACGTAATTAGATACTGACATACAGTTAGGTAAATGTGAAGGGAGTATACAATGGGAAAGTGAAGGACGTGGTTTCTGTTTTAATGTTAAGGAGAAAAGGCTTCTGCAGTTTGCTTCAAGGTTACGTCTTGAGACTAGGGAGAAAAGAGAAAAAGAAACAAAAAAATTTAAAAATGCATTTTGAAGTCAAGCTGCTCAGTTACATAGCCATTTGCTCAAAACTAGTTATGACAGATTGATAGGGAATAGAATCTTATTGTTTCTTTTGTATCTTGTGTGCAAAATAACAATAGTAGTAATAGTAATTATAATAATAAAATATTTAAACAAAACAATAATTAAAATTCTAACATAATTATTATGTGTTAATATTCATTTCAGAATTGTATCTCTCAGTAGATACCTGTTTTATTTTAAAATAATATAAAAGCTAATTGAAGTTGGGCACCATAAAAACAGCAAAGCACTAGCTGTTTCTCGAAGAAATATGTGGTAATTAAATGTTTTAATAACACATGTCTTAATGACATAGTCTCAACCTGTGCTTATAAATGCGTTTTTCTGCCAGACTCTTCCATTTACTGAAAGAAAACAGTTTATGATGCATTTCAATAAGAAGCATGCTTACAAAAAAACACTGTAGTTTTATTTTTAGTATGAAAAATACTTTTCAAATTTTAAGGTTAATTATAGCAAGCTAGCATGCAGAAAATATTTTTCCTCACAGGAACCTCAGTGAATTGGTCAAAAGTGTTCAAAAGATCACTCATATTTTCTGAAGATGTTATTTTTAGATAAATAACTTTCTTTTTTTTTTTTTTTTTTTTATGAGACAGAGTCTTGCTCTGTTGCCCAGGCTAGAGTGCAGTGGTGCAATCTCGGCTCACTGCAAGCTCTGCCTCCCGGGTTCACACCATTCTCCTGCCTCAGCCTCCCAAGTAGCTGGGACTATAGGTGCTGGCCACCATGCCCAGCTAATTTTTTTGTATTTTTAGTAGAGATGGGGTTTCACCGTGTTAGCCAGGATGGTCTCAATCTCCTGTCCCCGTGATCCACCTGCCTTGGCCTGCCAAAGTGCTGGGATTATAGACGTGAGCCACTGCGCCCGGTGATAAATAACTTTTAATAAAGTTTATAAAACCCAGCTGTCTTCAGAAAGTTAAAGCTTACTACTTCTTCATGCATATCTAGTACCAAAATAGAGAGAAGACATTTTAGATAAAGATAGTTGCAATTAGAATTTGATCAGTAAGACATACTTAGAGTGATGAGCTATATTGTATTGGAAAGAGTACAACATGATTCCTTTTTCTCTCATTGGTGTAATTCAGAAATTAGGACAATTTTTTTAGGAGTTTCTTAATGAAACTATCCTCAGAAAGTTGAATTGTCATTAATCAATTGATAAATGGACGCGATTCCAATCAATTCTTACATGATCTCAAGGAGCACCACTTAATTAACTAACTTTTGATTTAATATTTGTTCAATGATTGTTTTTTTCACTGTTAGCTACTCCATTAATCAATGAAAATTAAATGGTTAGTATAATAGACATAGTCTATAGTCCTAATTTATAGGGAGATTACAGTCTCATCAAGTAAAAAAAACAAATTTATGTAAAGAAAATTACAAACTGCCCGTTAAAACTGAAATGGATTTTAAGATTTAGAAAAGTTAGATAAAACAATGTTGTATGTACTGACGGCAGTGGTGGCCCATCTGGAGCAGCCACTGCCATGATGCTGGATGTAGTCAGGGAGGTGCGACCAGGGCTGCATGCTCCATGGAGCCAGTGGGAGCTGGGAACAGGCAGGAGCCCTGCCCCTTTCTGAGTAAGAGGGGCCTGTGCCGCACCCTCCTGGACACGGCTGCAGCTGCACAGACACAGCTGCAAGCCTAGGCATCCCTGCACTCTCCCCAGGGGGCCTGGGAAGCACCACCGCCAAAACCTCTGCAGGCTCGAGAATGCCTGCTCCCACTGCCTGACCTCTCCCCACTCCCAGGGCCCACTCCAATTTCAGAGCAAAGTTGTGGCTGAGTCTGGGTGCTGTCACGACCTGGCCGGGTGTGAGTGCTCTTGTAACGGTGCTGACACACCAGCCCCCTCCAGACTTTGGGCACTAAGGAGCACAGAAGGGAGGCTGGGAGGGGGCTGAGGGCAGCTCGGCATGGACTTGCAGATGCCCCTTGACACAAACAGTTTAGGCCCTGTGGGTGCCGTGGACAGTAGGTTGATGGTGGCAGGAGGCAGAAAGGCTCCTCTATGGAAAGGAGGGGGTCTTTGATGAAACCCCACCTAAAAGCCAGGGATGGCCTGAAGCCTGGGGACTAGACTGCCACTTCCACAGACCAGAGTGAGAACTTATGGTGCTTTTCCTGGGCCCACCCATGGTCACCCATGGACCCATCAGCATGAACTTCCTCCCCTCTGAAGCCCATTAAAACCCCAGACTCAGTCAGACTCAGGCAGATGACAGGTTGACCTGCCAGCAGATAGGAGCTACCCACGCTGGGCCCCCTTTTCACTGAAGGCTGCAAAGATGCAGGGATGACCTGCCTGCAGATAGGAGCTGCCAATTCCAGGTCTCCTCTCTGCTGAGAGCTTCACTCATTGGAATGATCTGCAGGCGGAAAGGAGCTGTCCACTTAAGGTCTCCTGAGAGCTGTACTGTTGCTCAATAAAGCAGCTCTTCGCCTTGCTTCCCCTCCATTTGTCTGCATACCTCATTTTTCCTGGATGTGGGACAAGAACTTGGAAACTGCCTAATGGTGGGACTGAAAGAACTGTAACAAAAACAGTGCTGAAACACCCCCCTCGCTTGTCTTGTTGTGGATGATGAGAAAGAGAAAAGGAGAGAAGAGCTACAGCTCTTTGGGGATCTCAGACCTAGGAGCTCCCTGAATCAAGGCTGTGACACTCTCTTTGAGGCTCTGCAGTTCCTGGCATCTCCAAACTCCCAGGTGCCAGCATGCCACCGTGTTTCCTGGTGCCAGCAGCGGAAGCTGCTTTACATCAGCACCCCACTCCACCGGTGCTAATTTACTGTATTAGTCCATTTTCATGCTGCTGATAAAGACATACCTGACACTGGGAAGAAAAATAGGTTTAATGGACTCACAGTTCCATGTGCCGGGGGAGGTGGAAGGCAAAAGGCACTTCTTACATGGTGGTGGCAAGAGACTATGAGAGAGAAGCAAAAGCGGAAACCCCTTATAAAACTATCAGCTCGGCCGGGCACGGTGGCTCAAGCCTGTAATCCCAGCACTTTGGGAGGCCGAGACGGGCAGATCACGAGGTCAGGAGATCAAGACCATCATGGCTAACACAGTGAAACCCTGGTCTCTACTAAAAAATACAAAAAACTAGCCAGGCGAGGTGGCAAGTGCCTGTAGTCCCAGGTACTCGGGAGGTTGAGGCAGGAGAATGGTGTGAACCCGGGAGGCGGAGCTTGCAGTGAGCGGAGATCGCACCACTGCACTCCAGCCTGGGCAACAGAGCGAGACTCTGACTCAAAAAAAAAAAAAAAAAAAACTATCAGCTCTAATGAGACTTTTTCACTACCATGAAAACAGTATGGGGGAGACCACCCCCATGATTCAATTATCTCCCACTGGGTCCCTCTCACAAAATGTGGGAATTATGGAAGCTATAATTAAAGATGAGATTTGGGTGGGAACACAGAGTCAAACCATATCAGATATCAAAGTATTTAACTTCAACAGCTATTGTCCTTTACTAACATTTATTACTGAATTGTTTTATTATTTCTTATATTCACCCTTTCTGATTACTTTATCATTTTATCTTAAATCAAAGTTCTTATTACATTGCACAAACAATGAAAATTTCAAGTTTCATATGTGTACTTTGATTTATTTGTAAACAACTTTGGTTGCCCATGAGAAATTTAAGACAAAATATATGCCAAGAAACTAATGTGTTTATGTATCTAAAATTATGTGCAGTGATTAAAAACAAAACATGTTAAGTATATTGATAGCCAGGCTAAACAAATATAAAGAATTATGCATCATTGTCTTTTATTTTGAACATGATTACTTTGATTCTGGACATATGGAACTAAATTAAACAATTTGCTCTGGGAACTCCTCCCAACAGGTTTGTGTATAACGTGTGTAGGCTCAGGTTTGTATCTGAGACAGAAATCTACATAATCTGCTATTTTAGTGATATTTCATTTTTCCCCTTCAGCCTCACTTATTGGTGGTGCATGTTAATATAGTTTATCCATTTAAAAAGATGGGGCTACAGTATCCTTGTCATCAAGCATTCATAAAATAATGTATCATTAAAAAATGAAAAACATTGGTCTCATCCTAAGGGAAATAAACTTATTCATTTTGGGATGCTGACATTAAAATTAAAGGTGTAAATATTAAATACAGGAAGGATTGGTCATAGACTCAAGCTGCTTTAACTCTTTTGTCAACTTTAGATGTTTATTAATAGTGATTAACTTTGGACTGCATTATAGGAAGATCTAAAGAGTCCCAGTGAAAATTACTTTGTTTTTCTGTTGTAAGTTTCCACAGAATTTCAACTCATAAAAATGCTTGTATTTTGTCTGGAATCCATAATAAAATTGGACTGTCTTTGGTAAATTACTACTGAGTAAAAGAAATCACAATTGAACCATATGTTAAAGTGAGAACATGTATTTATGTATATTTTTTAAATACTCAAAATTGAGCAATGATAAAAGAAAGATTTTATCAAATGAGACCTTTTTTCAGAATATTGTTTATAAATCACATAAAATGTCTATTGCTTTCAATTTAAACACAAGAAACAAGTAAATGAATGCTGAAAATGTAATTAGTACTTCAGGAAATTTTTCAAAATACAGATTTTGATATTGAATAAATATAAATATTTATAATTGTTTTTGTTATTTTATTATCTTACAACTTTAGGTTGTTTTTTGTTGAGATAAACATTTTAACATAAGAATATAATATCTAAGAAAATTGAACAGATAAAACATTTTTAATTTCATATTGGTCAAAATAAGAAGGGAAATGTCACATCGTCACTTATAATCTTCTCAATCAAGTCCTTTTTTTTTTTTTTAGACAAGTCACTCTGTGTCACCAGGCTGGAGCGCAGTGGTGCAGTCTAGGCTCACTGCAACCTCCGCTTCCTGGGTTCAAGGGATTCTCCTGCCTCAGCCTCCCGAGTAGCTGGGACTACAAATGCATGCCACCGTACCCAGCTCATTTTTATATTTTTAGTAGAGACAGGGCTTCACCATGTTGGCCAGGATGATCTCGATGTCTTGACCTTGTGATCCACCCCCATCGGCCTTCCAAAGTGCTGCGATTACAGGCATAAGCCACCGCACCCAGCGAAGGCCTTAATATATCAGATCAACTGAGATGAAAGGGAGTAGGAGCTCTAAATAAGCATGTCTTTGCTTCTCTTCTTTTAAGGAAGACTCCTCTGCGATTAATTTATTATTATTATTAATCAATCAACAGTGTTTGCTTTCTTTTTAGAGAAATTACACAAGATAATAAATCCAAATGTGAAGCTTGAGAAATTGGGTTTGTATTGTACAAACCTTGTGAAAATTCCATAAAATAGCATGAGATATTGTTCTATTCAATTTCCAGCTATTGAGCCCACCAAAAGCTTGTTTGGAGATTGTCTTCATAATTTTATTTGAACACAAGGAATACTTTTGTCTTTAGAGAGGTGTTGCGGGATTTCATTTACATGGGCCACATCTCATGTACACAGATTCCTCATGCTACGCATAATAAAGATACTCTGCCTCTGAAATATAGATTGGACATGTCAAATCTCCTGTGTGTATACATGCACATGCATATATAACCAAACAAGATGGTTAATGTATGACATATAAAATGTTAATAAATTGTTTGAGTGCTAGGAGAAAAACAATCAAATAGAAACTACATTAAGTAATTCAAAATTGGATCCCTTAAGCAGGGCTCGGAAATAGATTTCAAATCAGGAGCCCAAATGCCAAGAATCACAAAATTGAGATTATCATGAATGTAAAGTTTTTGTTCTATAAAGAAGCTTTTCGGCACTCACTAGGTAAGTCTATAAATTAAAGGACATTCATGTTAGAAGATATATGTATCCTCTAATATTTTTGAATAAGTCTAGTTCCATGTTATTAAAATGGAGTGCTATTATCTAACAGTATTAGACCACAAACAAAACTATTAGCACAAAGAAGAAAGAAAGATGTAAACCTCAAGAAAATATTATTAATACAAAGCCTGCTGATATATTAGAAGATATCTTTAAGAATACTTGTGCTGGTTAAAATAAATATTTTGTATTAGTTTTTTTTTCCTTCATTTCTTTTCCTTATTTGTCTATTCTTTTTCTCGTCTTCTCCCTTCCTTCCTTCCTTCTTTCCTTCCTTCCTTCCTTGCTTCCTTCCTTCCTTGTTTCCTCCCTCCCTCTCTTCCTTCACTCTTTCTTTCCCTCCTTCTTTTCTTTCCTTCTGTCCTCTCTTTTTTTTTCTTTTTTTCTTTGTATATTCTTTTAAAACACAATTTGGTGAAGTGAAAGACAAATTAATGACCAGTTATCACAATGGTCAACCACCCTGGCAACATCTCACGGTTCACTTTGCACAAGCCACATACTATTACCCTGGAAAACAAAGAAAGGAAACCACAATAGTGGTGAAACCTTCAATTACTTCATTGCATGTATTTTATATCATTCCTGGTTTAACTAATACTATAATAAGTAATTTTTAAACACATCTGCTTGTTTTTCTTTTATTAACAAAAACCAAAGATTAAATACAATAAAAATCAGGGCAAATATACACAGGTATAACATTATGTAGAGGTTTTTATTGTGCCTTCTTACATGCAATTTTCTTGGTAGATAAATGAAAGCCACAATATGTTGGCAACTACATGGCATTTTAAACTTTATTTGGTTTGAATCTTGTGAAAGTCATGTTGAAAATGTCATATGCACATCAGCATGCAATATATTCAATGATGACTAAAAGCACACATTTTACAAAGGTATAGAAGAATTGCTACATTTAAAGGTGGAAAGTTGTTATCTTATTGTATTTAGAAATGTATACTGTTTGAACTTATCCTTAATGTTAATCTTATTTCTGGAGGTTATGAGTCCCAAATGGTATAGAAATGCTGACTCAGAACTGAGTCAACCATAGCGAAAAGGACCTTCTGAAAGATGTCATTAGCCTGAGGGTGAATGAGGAATCTGTAGTTGAAAAACAGAACTAGAAAATTCAGGTGATATTTCAAAGATTCAGCTTTAGTCTAGAGAACTGCATCACACTCTTCCAAGTTTCTCGGATTTTTGATAAAAGTCATTTAGATAAAGAGGTAAAGTCATCAATCCAAGGCCCTTGCCCCATATTGTTTTCAAAGTGGTGCTTTATGCTTTGCTTCTCTCTCTTTCAAAATAAGTTTCCTAGATATGCTGTTATTTTTCCAGTTTATAGGTAAGAAAAGTGAAGCACAACAAAAGATGTAAAATCTACCTGAGGAAGTGGCAGAATTAGACTCTGAACCCGAATACATATGATTTTAGAGACTAATTCTTTAATATGAATGGTTAAGAGTGCCAATGTTCAAGTCAAATCAACTGAAGCTTGAGTAGTGTGAGTGTGACCTATAAAGCTGTGGGACCTTGCAGGCTGATTTTCTCACCTATAAAATGTATATAACAGTGGTGTCTATTCATAGCATTGTCATGATGAAATGAGCTAATATATATAAATCAGAGTAGTGCTTGGAATTATAAGAAGCCCTATATAAGCCGTGGCTCTTGGTTATCACTCCATTGTTCGTTTTTGGAATGAGATTGCACATTTAGATAGAGTTATATTAAAGTGTCTGCACAATAGGTCTGGACACTTAACTTTTCAGGATTATCTGATGCAATACGATAATGCATCACACTAAATTACCAACATAATGAAAATAGAATATAGACTTAGTATTTCACTTAATCTTATAAACTTTTGTAAAGCAGTATTGATTCATTCTCCTATGGGAGGTCAGCATACAAAGTGAAAAGAAAAATATGTGAGGGTAGAAAGTATTATCTCTATGTTTTAAACCTGTTAAAACAACACTTTATTATCCTTATCTTTCTGTTGCTGCAAAATAATTGTTACCCCCTTCCCATGCCTGGGGAGGATGGCAGAGAAAAGCAGAAGAGAAAGAAACCTTGAAATATAAATTAATGTGTCTAATATTATACTTCTTTTATTTTCTTTCCATTTTAGGCATGGTTAAATAAACAAATTATTTGTGCTGCAGACTCTTGGTAAGTAAATCTCTGTGTCAAATGCAGGAGCACAGCTTCATTTGACATTGCTCCAGTCAAAATATTTTTATTTTTGTCCCCAATAAACACAAGTCCAATGCTGTTGCCATTGTCTTTTTCTACTTTGTCCTCAAAGTAAAAAATAGTGAGGCAAACATCAGCAGATAGAGTCAGAATTCAGCTGTCACCTCTTAGAGAAAACCTTTACCTATGTTTTATCTTTCTGCCAGGGACATAGAACAATGTAATGAAATGTGACTGAAAAAGCTTTCAGATATAAGATCAGTAAATGAAATCATGCATTTATGTGATGAAAGTAAATTCCTTTCTAATAGAGCTATTTTTAAAGTTCAAAGAGATCCTTTCCATGTTAAGATGTGTTCAAGTCTCACAAAAATTTGAAAACATGATGATACAACTTTATTTTAAATAAAGACTCAAATATATTTATTGTAGCTTATTATTTCTGTATTAAATATTGTGATGAGCTGAACTGCATCTCCCCAAAACTTCGTATGTTGAAGCCCTAACCCCTAGAACCTCAGAATATGACTGTCTTTGGAGACAGGACCTTTAAAAATGAAGGTAATTAAGTCAAAAACAGGTCATTAGGGTGGACCCTAATCTAACATTACCGATGTACTTATAAGAAGAGGATATTAGGACACATGGAGAGGCATCAGGGTCAGGCAAGCCATGCAAAGAGGCCTTACAGGAAACCAATCCTGCCTGCATCCTTATCCTGCACTTCCAATCTCCAGAAGTCTGAGAAAATAAATTGCTGTTGTCTAAGCTACCCTTTCTGAGGTACTTTGTGTTGGCAGCTCTACCAAACTAATAAAGATTTGATGCAATATTGTGTCAAATGACATCTATATAAATTAGTACATAGAGAAATTTGGGAATTACATTTTTCTTAAATATTATTTTAAAATGTTATTAATCTTCTTGGTTTTATTTGATAACATGCCTTAATATTCATAAATATTATAGACAATAGTGTTTTGAAATAAGCATGAATGTGTTATTTTGGTAATTGTATTTGCTTAATGTCATCAAATCTCAAAAAGCATCATATATGCAATTAGATTTGTAATTCCCAATGACTATGATGAAAGGAAGTCAAGATCATACATTACAATAAAACCTCCTACTTCGCTTTAATCTTACTCACCAGATTAACCAACACTCTCAATGGCCTCTGTGAAAGAATCTACATGGCTCACTTCTTGTTGGCTACACACTTGTTTGCAAGCATTTTTCTGCATTGAGATGGCTACACATGGTAGTATTGATGCTAACCACATCGATCCAGTTTTACTTATTACTGCAAGTATACATTACAATTATGACGTAAAACTATGAAATTAAAATGTGAAAAGAAAGATGGTGCTTTGTTTCCATTAAAATTAAGCTGACTGTTTTGAGAAGCCTTCATATTGAAAATGGCCTTAAAAATTATCATCAGGCTGGGCGCGGTAGCTCACACCTGTAATCCCAGAACTTTGGGAGGCTGAGGCAGGTGAATCATGAGGTCAGGAGTTTGAGACCAGCCTGGCCAACATGATGAAACCCCGTCTCTACTAAAAATACAAAAACTAGCTGGGTGTGCTGGCACGCGCCTGTAATCCCAGCTACTCAGGAGGCTGAGTCAGGAGAATCGCTTGAACCTGGGAGGTGGAGGTTGCAGTGAGCCAGGATCACCCCACTGCACTCCAGCCTAGCCTAGGCGACAGAGGGAGACTCCATCTCAAAAATAAAAATAAAAATAAATCGAATAAGGTGTTTGTGAGAAATTTGAAAAGTACTGAATAAAATAATCACAAAAATCTGGAAAGATTACAGTAAGATTATTTGGTAACTTTTTGGCATTAAAAAATTAAAATAGGAGGCCGGGCACTGTGGCTCACGCCTGTAATCCCAGCACTTTGGGAGGCTGAGGTGGGCAGATCATGAGGTCAGGAGATCAAGACCATCTTGGCTAACACGGTGAAACTCTGTCTCTACTAAAAATACAAAAAATTAGCCAGGCATGATCACACATGCCTGTAGTCCCAGCTATTAGGGAGGCTGAGGCAGGAGAATCACTTGAACCCCGGAGACGGAGCTTGCAGTGAGCCGAGATCGTGCCACTGCACTCCAGCCTGGGCAACAGAGCAAGACTCTGTCTCAAAAAAAAAAAAAATTATAATAGGAAATCATAGAGCTTTGGGAATATATTTTATGCAATACTAATGAAGTAGAAATTCAATGAAGTTTGGTTTTTTTCATACTGTTGTATACTGAGAAATAATAAAAGTGAAAGATTGCTCATGGCCAGTGTTGACTGTCCTGGGATTTTTTTTTTTTTTTTTTTTTTTTTTAGACAGAGTCCTCCTCTGTCGCCCAGGATGGAGTGCAGTGGGGCGATCTCGTGCTCACTGCAATCTCCATCTCCCAGGTTCAAGTGATTCTCCTGCCTAAGTCTCCCGAGTAGCTGAGATTACAGGCATGCTCTACCACACTCACCTAATTTTTGTATTTTTAGTAGAGATGGGGTTTCACCATGTTGGCCAGGCTGGTCTCGAACTCCTGACCTCAGGTGATCCACCCACCTCAGCCTCCCAAAGTGCTGGGATTACAGGCGTGAGTCACCATGCCTGTCCTTGGCCTGTGATCTTCTGATGTCTTCATCCTTGCTTGGCTACCCCTGAAATTGTTAACTCAACATACTTAAAGTTATTTGCTACCTAGAAACTACACTAATAGGTTGATATACAAATGGGTATTTATATATTTTAATGTAAAATAAAATATTTAATTACAGTTCTTGCATATACATATGCATATTTATATTTTTATATGATTATCCACTTAAAACAAATTTTTCCATTAACCAAGAAAGAATGGTCCTGATGGTGTAAGATATGAGGACATTGGCAGGTTTTAAATTGGCAGATCAGTCTTGAAGAAACATAAAAATGTTCATAATAGAAAAAATTTTTTTAAAATCCGATTATATGTAAGCCCAAAAAGAAAATATTTGAGAAGTTATTAGCTGAAAATATTTTTGCTTAAATGAGAATGTTTAATTAAACTTTTTATGTTTTTTCTCTAACATACTTTTAGTAAGTTAAATAACAATGTAAAAACAATAAGCAATCTCTGTCACAAAATAGGCATCTAGTAAATTCAAATTGAAATTGGAAATATAGAAGTTTATTAGTATTCAACTCAGAAAATTTTGCTCTTTTTTACTATTAATGCTATGTGCTTTATATGGGATTTTACTTACTTGTTTTCATTACCTAATTTATGGGTAGTCTAAGAGAACTCAGTGGAAATGACCTCATTTCAGGCATTATGGAGGCAAAACAATAAAAAAGGGGAAATTAAAGAAAGACAGCAGTCACTATTTTTTTTTTTTTTTTTTTGCAAAAAAGGAGATTTTCAGTAACCAAAGATATGCATAAATAAATCACACTCTATGTTCTCAGGAAAGCTGATGTCCATGCTAATGCATGAGTTTATATTTAATCTATTGTAGGTTTATCTGACTGGTAACATGTACAATCTTTCTCTTTCTCTCACTCTCTTTCCTTCGCTCACTCTTCCTCTCTCACTTTAACATAAGTATTTTCAACTTAGAAAGTTTACATGGTAGGATAATTTAAATTCTTCCATACAATAAGGAATATAAAACAACACTGGTCTTTGCCACATTTCTTCTGATTTATAAAAATACCCATCATTTTCAAAATAAAAGAAAGTTAAAAGGGAGTTTTGTCAATGAGTCTGGGCCTCATCATAGAGCACATTGGATACATTTGCAGTAATACTTTTCCTTTACAGATAAAATTTAGAGTTCATTCATGTATTAAGTAAATAAGACTGAATTTTACAAAATAAAGAGAAAAAGATTTTCTTGCTTTTGTTGCACTGACTGTACATAATTCTTGAGGCTCTGGTGTCCACACTTTATAATATCTGTGAACACTCTGTCTCAAAAATCTGCTTCATATTATATTTCTAATGGCAAGAATGAATCTAAGTATGCAGATGTAATTTCAGAATCAAGAGAAACATTTTAAAGCAGTATAGTTTTATTCATGTGGGAAAACCATTCAGATTAGAAAATGCTGCACAAGGCCAAGCATGGTGGCTCACGCCTGTAATCCCAGCACTTTGGGAGGTCGAGGCAGGGGGATCACCTGAGGTCAGAAGTTCGAGACCAGCCTGGCCAACATGGTGAAACCCTGTCTTTATGAAAGATACAAAAATTATCCGGGTGTGGTGGCAGTCACCTGTAATCCCAGCTACTCGGGAGGCTGAGGCAGGAGAATCTCTTGAACCTGGGAGGAGGAGGTTGAAGTGAGCCAAGATTGCACCATTGCACTCGAACCTGGGGGACAAGAGTGAGACTTCGTCTCAAAAAAAAAAAAAAAAAAAAGATTTTCTTTCTGACTAGAATAACACTCAAAAAATTTAAAAAGTATTTGCATTAAAATTATATTGCTGAATAATGTCACATGAACATCTGCAAGGCTGCTTCTATTCTTAAAGGGATAGCCTATTGTCATAGCTTACATTTATAAAGGCACAGTGTCTATTATGATATCAACTTAAAATGCTTAAAAATATAAATTTAGGATTATCGTTTTAAAAAAAAGTTGATGGCTAGGTGCGGTGGCTCACGCCTATAATCCCAGCACTTTGGGAGGCCGAGGCGGGTGGATCACAAGGTCAGGAGATTGAGACCATCCTGGCTAGCATGGTGAATCCCCATCTCTACTAAAAAAATACAAAAAATTAGCCAGGTGTGGTGGTGGGCGCCTGTAGTCCCAGCTACTCAGGAGGCTTAGGCAGGAGAATGGCATGAACCTGGGAGGCAGAGCTTGCAGTGAGCCAAGATGCGCCACTGCACTCCAGCCTGGGCAACAGAGCAAGACTCTGTCTCAAAAAAAAAAAAAAAACCACATTGACATGCCTCTTAAAGCAGACTACTAATCCCGTAAAATAATACATTTTTTTTTTTCTAATTTATGCTTATGGTGCAATTTCATTTCTTACAAAGAACACTGGTTTTCCACATAAATTGCAGATATTCATTTCTACTTAAAAAAGCATAATACCGTCATAGCAAAAATATTCTGTCTTGTGCACAAATGTTCATAAGATATTTGTTGAGAATTTTCCCAACTCCTCCAGTATATATTAAAATAAATTATTAACCCATAGTTACAAGCCTTAGCAAAAAATATTACTGATTATTAAAAGCTAATCTATGAGGATGCAAAGGCATAAGAATGATACAATGGACTGTGGGGACTCGGGGGGAAGAGTAGGAGGGGGGCGAGGGATAAAAGACTACAAATATGGTGCAGTGTATACTTCTCAGGTAATGGGTGCACCAAAATCTCACAAATCACCACTAAAGAACTTACTCGTGTAACCAAATACTACCTGTACCTCATTGATTTATAGAAAAATAAAATTAAATAAAAAAGCAAACTGACTTCATAAATATATACACCTACTTGGTGCCCACAAAAACTAAACACTAAAAAGAATCTGATTTAAAAACTAACTTTATATTATTATGCTTTTTATCTAGTTGAAAAAAATTTTCATCATGAGTTACATGTGAATTAGGAGAATTGCATGCCATTTACACTAAATAATATGAAAATGAATTACAATTGTTCTGGCCCTGGAGAAGTGAAGTTACTGAAAAACGTAACTTGAGAAAATTTAAATAAATCCCACTTGGAAGTCTGATTTAAAGTAACATTTTATAAAACGTGTATTATGAATTGTATTTAATTTTCAATATAGCCGTTGTGGGATTGTTGATGGCTGTTCTGAAACCTCAGTTCTTGTCTTCTTATTTCAAAATAATTTAAATAAGAGACACATAGCAAAGGAGATGCAGCATAGAGCAATTTATTGCAAAAGAGAAAGAGTATCCTGAAAGCTAGGTACAGAATAGGCAGTGCAGCCTGAAAAAGGATTCGAGGTGGTCAGCTACTAAAGATGAGACAGCAAAGACCGGCACTAAGGAGACTCCTTTTATTGGGACAGTTTCCTGGTTATTTATATGGGGGCAGGAAGAGGTGTGGCCAGTAAGTAAGCATGTTCTGGGTGGTCCCAGATGCTAATGAGACAGATTTAAATTTTAATCTTAAATCTTCACCCAAGAGTGTGTTTTATACTATTATAATGAGAACAGCATCAGTCTCAGGACAGGTAAAAATCAAAATGCTCTCTAAAGGGGAAATTCTCTACTGGAGCTAGCTTTGCTTGAATGAGCTGGACTACAATGTGAATGCTGAGGTTTATTGTGTTGATGATGTGGTCAACATGGTTGTCGTGTCCTGAGGACGTAGTGACTTCCTTGACTACCTGTCCAGCCTCAGGATGAAAGGTTAAGTCTGCACAAATAATTGATTGCCATTATCATCAAATAGCATTTATACAACAGAGTGATGTGTGTGTGTGTTAAATGACATGTAACTAAATTATGAAATGTATTTATTGTTCAAAATGCACATTCTCAAAGTTGTCAGTGAATTGTGGCCTGTAATAATTGTAAGAATTTGATCAAATGTGTTAAGATAAAGTGACAAGTTAATTAAATATATTTGGGGTAAGGAACTTCAGACAAGATACTCTAAAGAAGAAAGTAGTTAATACAGCCATGTATCAATAGTCATTTGCAGTTTTAGAATTGTAACTCCATTACATTTGCAGTTTTCTGTTTGTTTGTTTTTTGAGATGGAGTCTCGCTCTGTTGCCCAGGCTGGAGTGCAGTGGCGTGACCTCGGCTTACTGCAACCTCCACCTCCTGGGTTCAAGGGATTCTCCTGCCTCAGCCTCCGGAGTAGCTGGGACTACAGGTGTGTGCCACCACACACGGCTAATTTTTTGTATTTTTAGTGGATACTGGATTTCACGGTGTTAGCCAGGATGGTCTAGATCTCCTAACCTCATGATCCACCCACCTCGGCCTCCCAAAGTGCTGGGATTACAGGCGTGAGCCACTGCGCCCAGCCTAAATTTGCAGTTTTAAGTTTAAAACTTTTCACAATGTTTTCTCTAAATGAGTAAAATAACATTTTTAAATGAATAAGCAGTGTGTTTCACATGTCTGATTTTTTAGATGGTAGGTTTATTGCTTCAGTAGAAAACTGTAAATAGACATCTAGTTTACTAGTTTATGCCACAATATTTGTGCTGTAATTTACACTGTAATTGAAAACTTGCTTTGAACGAATGTAATGAATTAGCTTCTCAGAATTGTTTGCAACTGTTTATCCTTGCTCTGAGTTTCAGAACTTTGTACTCAGCTCAGAATTGAAATGTATACCCCTCCCAAATGCCAAATTTTGTTTGACTCCTTTTTAGTGCCCCTTTAAAGAAATGATGGAAAATCATTTAGTGAGTAAATAAAGTGTATTTTAAAAACTTAGGATTGACAGCATGGATACACAATGGATATTTTGGGTAATACGTGTTCTTTTCATTATTATAAAACAATCTTTTATTCATTTATGCTTATGTGCTGTTATTATTTTCCTGATTTTAATGTACTTGAACATAATTCATTCAAAGTAGAGGCCTTTTTACTTTTCATTATTTATCACATTGTAATTTGTAATTTTCTGGTCCTCCAAATGTAGGGGGACCAGATTATCATATGCATGTCTATATATGATGGTTTAAAAAACTTTGACTTCAAATTTAAGAAAAAGCTACCATTTAGTTAAAATCCAATGTAGAGGAAGAAATACAAAGATGTTTTTATCTGCTGAAGCTAAAAATTTACCAAAACAATTCATAAGTACAAGTAAGTCTAAGCCTTGTCAAATCTACTCATTGAGATGTTCATTCTGTAGAATTGTGTTAACAGAATGAACACTGCCTACAATTGTAGAATTCTATTAATATGATCTTATGATTATGACTGATTTTGTCCAATTAGAATTCAACATTTCTTACTGCCATTAAAAAATATATTAATCTAGATAGTGGCCTATTTTATTAATTTTTTTCAAAAAACCAGCTCCTGGATTTATTGATATTTTGAATAGTTTTTCATGTTTCTATTTCCTTCAGTTCAGCCTTGATTTTTGTTATTTCTCATCTTTTGCTAGTTTTGGAGTTGATTTGTTCCTGCTTCTCTAATCCTTTCAGTTGAGAAGCTAGGTTGTTAATTTGAGATCTTTCTGACTTTTTGATGTGTGCTTTAGTACAATAAATTTCCCTTTTAACACTACCTTAGCTGAGTCCCAGAATTTCTGGTATGTTTATGTTTGTTCTCATTATTTTCAAAGAACTTCTTGATTTCTCCCATAATTTCATTATTTACTCAAAAGTCATTCAGAAGCTTGTTGCTTAATTTCCATGTAATTGCATGGTTTGGGGTGATTTTCATTGTCTTGACTTCTATTTTGATTGTGCTCTGGTCCAAGAGTATCTTTGGTATGATTTAGTTTTTCTTACATTTTTTGAGGATTGTTTTCATGTCTAATTATGTGGCTAATGTTAGAGTATGTGCCATGTGACAATGAGAAGAATGTATATTCTGTTGTTTTGGGGTGAAAAGTCCTGTAAAGGTTATCAGAGCCATTTGGTACAATGTTGAGGTTAAGTCCTGAATATCTTTGTTAATTTTCTGCCTCAGTGGTCTGCCTAATACTGTTAGAGGAGTGCTGAAGTCTCCCACTATTATTATTTAGGAGTCCTTTGTAGGTTTCTAAGAACTTGCTGTATGAATCTGGGTTCTCCTGTGTTGGATGCATGTACATTTCGGATATTTAGGACTTCTTGTTGAATTGAACCCTTTATCATTATGTAATACCCTTTGTCTTTTTTGATCTTTGTTGGTTTGAAATCTGTTTTGTCTGAAATTAGGATTGCAAGCCCTTCTTTTTTCTGCTTTCCATTTACTTGGTAGATTTTCCTCCACCCCTTATTTTGAGCCTGTGAGTGTCATTACTTGTGAGATGGGTCTCTTGAAGATAGCATACCATTGTTGCTGATGTTGCTGTTGTTGTTTTAATTCAACTTGCCACTCTGTGCCTTTTAAGTGGGGCATTTAGCCTGTTTACATTCTAGATTAGTATTGATATGTGAGGATTTGATCCTGTCATTGTGCTGTTAGCTGGGTATTATGTTGACTTGTGTGATTGCTTTCCAGTGAAACTGGTCTGTGTGTTTAAGTGTGTTTTTGTATTAGCTGGTAGTGGTCTCTCCTTTCTATATTTAGTGCTCCTTTGAAGATGTCCTGTAAGGCACATCTGGTGGTAATAAAATTTCTCAACATTTGCTTATCTGAAAAGGAACTTATTTCTCCTTCACGTAGGAAGCTTAGTTTCGCTGTATATAAAATTCTTGTTTGAAGATGTTTTTCTTTAAAAACTCTCAATAAACTAGGTATTAAAGGGACATACCTCAAAATAATATGTTTTATATATGACAAACCCACAGCCAACATTATACTGAATGGGCAAAAGCTGGAAGCATTCTCCTTGAAAGCAAGCACAAGCCAAGCATGTCCTTCCTTACCACTTCTATTCATCATAGTATTGGAAGTTCTAGCCAGAGCAATCAGGCAAGAGAAAAAAAATAAAGGGCATCCAAATAGGAAGAGAGGAAGTCAAACTATCTGTTTGCAAATTACATGATTTTATATCTTAAAAAGCCCATAATCTTGGCCCAAAATTTCCTCCAGCTGATAAACATCCTCAGCAAAGTCTCAGGATACAAAATCAATGAACAAAAATCACTAGCATTTTTATGCACGCAAAATAGCCAAACCAAGAGCTAAATCAGAAAGGCAATCCCATTCACAGTTGCCACAGAAGAATAAAATACCTGGGGATACAGTTAACCAAGGAGTTGAAAGATCTCTACAATGATAATGATAAAATGCTGCTCAAAGCAATCAGGTAAGATATAAACAAATGGAAAAATATCCCATGCTCACTGCTAGAAAGAATCAATATCATCAAAATGGGTATACTGCCCAAAACAATTTACAGTTTTAATGCTATTGCTATCAACCTACCAATGATATTCTTCAGAGAACTAAAAAAAAAGGAAAAAACTATTGTAAAATTCACATGGAACCAAAAAAAGAGTCCAAATGGCCAAGACAATCCCATGCAAAAAGAATAAAGCTGGAGGCATCATGTTACCCAACTTCACACTATACTACAAGGCTACAGTAACCAAAACAGCATAGTACCGGTACAAAAACAGGCACACAGATCAATTAAACAGAACAGAGAGCCGAGAAATAAGACCACACATTTACAGTCATCTCATCTTAGACAAAGTTGGCACACACCCAAAAAAAGCAATGAGGAAAAGACTCCCTATTAAATGATGCTGGGATAACTGGCTAGCAATATGCAGAACATTGAAGCTTGACCCCTTCCTTACACCATACACAAAAATCAACTCAAGATAAATTAAAGTCTTGGATGTAAAACTCAACCCTATAAAAACCCTGGAAGACAATCTAGGCAATATCATCCTGGACATAAGAATGGGAAAAGATTTCAAGACAAAGACATGAAAAATGATTGCAAAAAGAAGAAAAAGTTAACAAGCGGATCTAATTAAATTAAGAGCTTCTGCACAGCCAAAGAAACTATCAACAGAATAAAAAACCTACAGAAAGGGAGAAAATATGCAAACTATGCATCTGACAAAAGTGTAATATCCAGCATCTATAAAGAACTCAAACAAATTTACAAGAGAAAAACAAGCAACTGGATTAAAAAGTAGACAAAGGACATGAACAGACACTTCTCACAATAGATATACATGCAGCCAACAAGCATATGAAAAAAAAAATCAATATCACTGATCATTAGAGAAATGCAAATCAAAACCACAATGAGGTACCATCTTATACCAGTCAGGATGGCTACTATTAAAAAGTCAAAAAATAACACAAGCTGGCGAGGTTGCGGAGAAAAGGGAGCACTTATTCATACTGGTGGGAGTGTAAATTAGTTCAACCAGTATGGCAATTCGTCAGAGAGCTAAAAGCAGAACTACCATAAGACCCAACAATCCCATTACTGGGTATACACCCAGAGGAGGATAAAGCATTCTACCATAAAGACGCATGCATGCAAATGTTCATTGCGGCACTATACGCAATAGCAAAGACATGGAATGAACCTAAATGCCCATCAATGACAGATTGAATAAAGAAAATGTGGTATTAATACACCATGGAATAATATGCAGCCATGAAAATAACGAGATTGTGTCTTCTGGAGTAACATGGATGGAGTTGGAGCCTATTATCCTTAGCAAACTAACATAGGAATGGAAAACCAAATACCACGTGTTCTTACTTATAAGTGGGAGCTTTTAAGTGGTAAAAACTTAGGAACACAGAGAAGGAAACAGCAGACACTGCTGTCTACTTGGGTGGGGAGGGTGGGAGGTGGGAGAGAAGCAGAAAAGATAGCTATTGGGTACTGGGTTTAATACCTGGGTGATGAAATAATATGTACAGCATACCCCCATGGCATGTGTTTGCCTGTGTAATAAACCTTCACATGTACCCTTAAATCTAAAAGTTAAAAAAAATTAATTTAAAAATGAAAATATTTATTATGAATATCTTCTTTATCCTTGACTCTCCTAACAGTCAATCAAAATTGTGCATCCCTGTAAGCATCTCTTATGAGCTTCTCAGATTCAGAATCATTCATAATGAGTAAGTCAAACAATTATCTGACATATTAATAGTTGAACTTGCTTTCTATACTCATGATCTAAAGATTTGATTACTGTGTTAAGTATATAAAATTGAACATTACAAATTAGAAACCATCAGAAAATAGTCAAAGGAAGAACTACTGATTCATAAAAAATGAGTGATGAGTAAAAGTGAATGACTTCTGGATGTTGTTAACATCATGCAGAAATAATAACTTATATCTGATGTTTGCCATGGATTATAGTAAGAAAATGTTCCAATGACATGAAGGATGATGTGCACCTGTATATCTAGTTGGAATTATAATTATGTCCATGTGTACTCTTCTGTATGTACAATCTTTTTAAATTAAAGGACTAACCAAGAAATATCCATGGGAAAGGAAGAGGTAATAATGAGAAATAAATTAAATGAGAGTTACAAGTGTGTAAATTTCAAATTGTGTCATAAAACCAAAATTTTAGCTTTTATTATTGTTACTTATCATTTATTAAATATTCAGAAATATGTGAGCTGGGTTGATTTGTTGAACAAGCTATTCCAAAGGCTGGAAAATATTTTTTGGGGGAGTCAGGCAATATGTAATTATGCTTTGACTAGGTTTACGTGTTACTCAAGAAGTTGGGGTGGTCGCTTTCATTGAGAGTTTCTTCATTTGGGGTTTTATTTCTTTAAAAATATTGACAGAACTGTAGCAATAATAAATATGGATACATTTTAAAATGTAGACTATGCAAATCATGAATATTTATTTCCCGAAATCCCTGAAAACATTAAAAAACGGAAAAATATTTTGAGAGTAAAGGTCAAAATGTGTTATGTACATTATGAATAATAAATAGCCCTTCAAGATTTGGCACAAACCTACCTCTTTAACTTCATTTAATTGTTCAATTTAATGAACTCCTACTGTGGTATGGAAACTTTTCTAGGTGCCTGAAATACATCAGTGAGGAAGGAGACATTTGTTTTTGCCTTCATAGAATTGACATTCTGATAGGGGAGAAATGTAATTTCTTCTTCTTTGCTTGCCCTGTCAAACTAGTTGCAGCTCCCAGAACATGCCATGTTTCTACTTCCATGCCTTTTTACATACTAACCTATCTGACTCTAATACATTCCTCCACATCATTATCTAAATGGAGAATTTTTGTTTATCTTTTAAAACTTCAATCAAATGTCAACTTTTCTATATTGCTGTTACTGATGCTGACACCTTAACAGAGCTGATCACCCACTCTTCTATGCAACTTGTATTAGAGCAACTTTAAGATTGTGTAACATTTATTTGTGTAAATGTATGTTTTTCTTGATAAACAGAGTTTCTTGAGAACAATCATTTATAATGTTAGTTTTCTCTGAATCTCCAGTACCTAGTATAATAACTAGTATATAGAAAGTGAAAATAAGCTTTGAATAAATAAATGACAAAAAATGACAGATAAGGAACATTAGTTAAAAATGGCTTAATCCCTATCATTTTATCATAAAATGACCTGTTACATAAACAAAAAATGAAATGAAGCACCCTTTCCATAATTGGCCTAGAGAAAGTTCACAGTCTGAAGTACAACTGCAGTATATCTCAAACATTCCCTGAATTCATAAATGTGTAACTGGAATAGCACAGAAGCGATTGGAAGGAGAAGTTGACTAATTTGTCATTCTTCCTGGAATCCAGATATGACTTTCTTTAAAATTTCAAAAATCCTCTAATATCTCCTCATCAAAGAGGTATTCCCTGACAATCTGTATTAGCCTGTTCTTTCATTGATATAAAGAAATATCTGAGACTGTGTAATTTATAAAAATGAGAGGTTTCACTGGCTCATGTTTCTGCAGGCTGTGCCCGAAGCATGGTGCCATCATCTGTGTGATTTCTGTGGAGCCCTCAATGAGCTTTTATTCATGGTGGAAGGCAAAGCAGGAGCAGGCACTTTATATGGCGAAAGCAGGAGAAACACAGAGCAGGGGGGAGGCGCCACACACTTAAACAAACAGATCTCATGAGTACTCTCTATTGCAAAAACAGAAGCAAGCCATGAGGGATCTGCACTCATGACCCAAACACCTCCCACTTGGCCCCACCTCAAACATTGAATATCATATTTCAACATGAGACTTGAGTGGGGACAAAGATATAAATGATATCGTTCCGCTCCTGGCCCCCCAAAATCTCATGTCCTTCTCACATTACAAAAATACAAGGTATCTTCCCAACAGTCCCCCAAACTTTTAATTCATTCTAATGTGAACTCAAAATTCCAAAGTCCAAACTCTCATCTGAAATAAAGCAAGTCCCTTCCACCTATGAGCCTATGAAATCAAAAACAAGTTATTGACTTCCAACATACAATGGGTGTATAGGCATCAGGTAAATACCTCCATTCCAGAAAAGGGAAATCAGCAGAAAGAAAGGGGCTACAGGCCCCACGCAAGTTTAAAACCCAGCAGGGCAGTCATTAAATATTAAAACTCCAAAATAATCTCCTTTGGCTCCATGTCCCATATCCAGGGCACACTGCTGCAAGGGGCAGCCTCCTAAAACCTTGGGTAGCTACAACCCTGTGGCTTTGAAGAGTTCAGTCCTTAATATTGCTCTCACAGGGTATTGAGTGCCTACTTTTCCAGGAGCAAGGTGCAAATAGCCAGTGATTCTATCATTCTGGGGTTTGGAGGATGATGGCTCCCTTCTCACAGCTCCACTAGGCAGTGCCCCATTTGGAACTCTGTGTGTGGGCTCCAACCCCACATTTCCCCTCTGTACTGCCCCAGTAGAAGTTTTCCATGAGCAGGCTTCTGCCTGGGCACCCAGACTTTCTCATACATCCTCTGAAATCTAGGCAGAGGCTGCCAAGCCTCCTTCACTCTTGCACTCTGTGCACCTGCAGGCTTAAAATCACATGTGATATGGTTAGGCTTTATATGCCCACCCAAATATCACCTTGAATTAAAATTTCCATAATCCCCACATGTCACGGAAGAAACCAGGTTGAGGTAATTGAATCACGAGGGCGGTTCCCTCATGCTGTTCTCGTGATAGTGAATTCTCACGAGATCCGATTATTTTATAAGTGTTCGGTTGTTCCTTCTGCATTCATTCTCCCTCCTGCCACCTTGTGAAGAAGATACCTTTCTTCTCCTTCACCTTCCACCATGATTGTAAGTTTCCTGAGGCCTCACCAGTCATGTGGAACTGTGAGTCAATTAAACCTCTTTCCTTTATAAACTACCCAGTCTTGGGTATTTCTTTATAGCAGTGTGAAAACTAACTAATACAACATGGAAGCTGCCAAGGCTTATGGCTTAGACCTTCCTCAGTGAGATATAGGTGGTAACAAATATCCAAACTACATTATAACCCTAGCTAAAAATCCTACCACCCAATCTTATATGTATCTCAATTACTTTACTCTAGTTGTTTCTATTTATGTAACTCGTCATCATGTGTAATAACATGCATGTAATTTCTGTTTTTTGTCTCTAGAATATAAACCAAATGGGGGCAAGGAGTTCTTTCTATTTTGGTGACTCTATATTCTCAGTCCCTAAAACATTGCTTGGCAAATAATAAGCACTCATAAAGTCTTTGATCACAGATAGAGACAGCTATACAAGAAAATATGCACCAAGGGGCTAACAGAGACTTTGTGTGTGAAAATGTGGCATTCTCTTATGTTCTCCAATAGTCTTGTCTATATTATTTGATTTTTCTGTAGTAAACCTTTGTGATTAAATATTTACTAATGTGAATCAAAGAAATTTAATCAGAAGAAATACAATTTTATGATCTGAATTATTTAAACATTTTGATGTTGTACTCTAAATTTTTATTTTCATACAGGTATGCCTTATCTACCTGTTTAGAAATTTTTACTTTTTAAAATATTTTAAATGTCTCAGATTTTTAGTCCACAACACAAATGTATGAGTTGAACCCTGAGGTGTTGGATATTTTAAGCTTCATTCCAAATATCCCAATATCCCAAGTAGTGCAGAGCAAGCAAAAATGGCTAAGAATGAACCAAGCCTGAAGAAAATATGAACTAACAAAATGTAGAAAAATCAAAAAATTATAGAAATGATCAAGCATACCTAAACAATTCTACAAATGTCTTACGTTTTGCCAAAGTAACCGATGCATTCTGAAGACTAAAATCAAAGCTAAAATCTCTTGCAATTTCACTTTGTAAACTCAAAATACAGGTCTCTACACTTTTTGCCAGTTGAACATTATAGACCAGCTTCTTGACTTTTATGTGTGTGTGTGTGTGTGTGTGTGTCAGAGTTTCCCTCTGTCACCCAGACTGGAGTGCACTGGCCCGATATTAGCTCACTGCAACCCTGGCCTCCCAGGTTCAAACCATTCTCTGCCTCAGCCTCCTGAGTAGTTGGGACTACAGACATGCGCATACGTGCCACCACGCCCAGCTAATTTTTGCATTTTTGGTAGAGATGGGGTTTCACCATATTGGCCAGGGTGGTCTCGAACTTCTGACTTTAAGTGATCCGACTGCCTTGGCTTCCCAAAGTGCTGGGATTACAGGCATGAGCCACTGAGCTCGGATGCTTGTTGACTTTTTAACTTAAATGGCCCGTAATCTCCTCACATTCATAGCATATAGTATTGATCTCCTAATTCAATACATTCGTATCACAACTTCCTTTCATCTATCAATAATAATAGCTGCTGTCTGTTCTTTATACTTTTCTAAATACTTTGTGTGCATCTTCATATACATAATCTCCTTTAATCTTCATTACAAATTTAAAAATAATGAATTGTACATCAGTAATTCAGATGAGAAGACTACAATCCAGAGAGGCTTATTCCTTCATTCAGTAACTACTTTCTGGTTAAGTATTATGTGTCAAGAAAAGTACTAAGTGCTAGCGACGCATGAGGGAACAAAACAATATATGGTATTTGATTACATTTAGCATACATTTTAGTAGGGGAGAAAGCCATTAACCAAGTAGTCACTTTACAGATGTTAAAAATTTATGACATTTGCTGAAAGAGAAAACTTTGAGATCCTTTAGTTCCCTGGGTTTTCCTGAGGCAGGCAGATCAGGGTACGTGTCTGTGAGAAAACAATATAATCAATATAAGAAGGATGACCAGGCATTAACTAGGCAAAGAGGGAAAGGAATAACAAGCCAGGTAGAAAATACAGCACAGACAAATGCAGAAAGGAACCTGACAATTAAGATCATTGAAAAACTTATAACACTATTATATACTTGAGACAACACTATGTAGAAGAAGAGATGGTAAAGGAAGATAAATGAAAGTAAGGGTTCGCACTTTATTCAAAGTACTACACTTTGATGTTAGTAAATTTTATCACATATATGATGAATATTGTAATACCAAGAGCAGCCAGTAGAGAAGCTATATAAAGTGATACTCAAAAGCACTGTAAATAAATTAAGAAGAAATCCCGAAAGATATTCATGCAATTCACAGGAAGGCAAGAAAAAACAAACAGAGGAAAGAGAAATAGAAGAAACAAAAAGAAAACAAACAATAAAATGGCAGAGTTATGTACTAACATATTAATAATTATCATAAAATTAAGTGCTTTAATTGTTTTAAGTAAGTGATAATAAACCACTTAAAATTAAGTTATTTATTAGGGAAAGACTCAAAGAATAGATAAAACAATAGTCTCCCACACACTCCTTCTCCACAGGGAGTCCCTGAAGAAGAGCCTCACCAAATTCAACATGAAAATCTGCCCATGGAATTGAGACAAGTCAGTGTTTATGACGCTGGGAAAACAGAGATTTGAAGCAATTTTGAAATATACACAACATTTTCACAATTTAATATGGTAAAAACTGGATAAGATGAATGAATGATTTGATAAAGAGCATTATTTTTTAATATTAAAGGACAAAAATAAAAAATTACAAAATAAAATTACATAACAATGTAAATAATAAATATTGTACATAAATGAACTGTTAATATTTAGAAAAAGAAACAGTGATTACTATGAGTCAACGTGAGTTAAAAAAATAGCCAACAGATTACATATATTTTCTTTCTTTTTTTAAAAATTACATCTTATTGTGTATAATTTAGGTATACAACATGATATTATGGATACACATAAAGAAAGTGAAATGGTTACAATAGTGAAACAAATTAACATATCTACAATCTCACATGTTTACCTTCTGTTTTGTGGCAAAAGCAGCTAAAATTTACTCATTTAGTAGAAATCTCAAATATAGTATAATTTTATTAACTATAGTTCTCGTGTTGTGCATTAGATCTCTAGACTTGTTCATTCAAAATATATACTAGCTTGTATTTGCTTTCTTAGTAAAAAAATAATGTCCTGATTGATCATGGAAATCAGAAAGATATAACATATCTTGCGATGAGAAAATAAATCACAAAGATAAGTAATAGTCTACACAATGTAGGAAAATGAAGATTGAATGAAATAACCATGATACGGGTCCATAAAATTACACACGTCATCCAAAGGGGTTTGATTCATGGATGGATAGACCCGAGGTTTCCCTAGAGTCCCAGACAGTCTTTACCCCCATTTTATGTTTTCTTCTAATATTTTATCAGTGACTTAGATGATGTCTATGAAGAGACATGGCAAAGACAATTAATAATACTCTGGATTAGAAAATCAAAATGTGAATATATTTTAGGACTATAATAATACAACATATATGACAGGATTAACTTTTACAAGTAAAAATGTAAAGTTCTACAATTGGGTGAGGTAAATACTTCTATAGGCATTGCATAAGAAAGACAGGATACAACAAAAGTGAGTTCAAAAACAAACAAACAAAAAACAACCTAAAGCTCATACTTGACTGAAATTGTTACCTACATGATTGGTTGCCAAAAGAATGTTACCTTGATCTCAGCCTAAAACAATAGATACATAATGTCTTTAGAAGAATGGATAATTCTGCTCTCCTTCTGGCCAGACATACATATAGTAGGACATTTTGTTCTAAATATCATGGTTTTAAAGATAGCCTACCATGTGACAGAAATTTTTAATTTACCAGAATTTCTCCTGAAGAGAATAATGTTTGTATTGGAACATAAACTAACAGGAACTATATTCTTTAGAAAGCAGTTTACCTATTCTTTTTTGTTTGGAATTCCAAACTACTTTAGTTTTATCAAAATATTTCTTGTAAGCAGAGATAATATTTTTATTCTCTATTTAACATCTATATCTCAGAATATAGCTTGTACTTGCAAAAAAAAAAAAAAAAAAAACCTGGAAAATAAAAGAAAAAAATAGAAACTAAAATAATGTTAAATGCAACGAATTCAGAGAACCTTCAACTTCAATTTATTCAACAAATATTTTTTAATTGTACTTAGGCAGAAACTGATAGCTGCTTATCTAATATCTATTCTCTTCTTTCTTGCTAAGTGAACCCTAATTTTATTCAGGTGGCAGACAATACATACGTTTAAATAGTTTACCTTCTCCTGCTCCTTTGTAGCTATGAGTGCTTTTGTGAAGCAGTTGTGATCAATCAGATATAGGCAGAAGTTCCTGGGGAGTGCTTTTATTCACAAATAAAATATCACTGGCTTTAAAGTTAAATGTTTGGGCCATCGTGCTTTTCTCTTTTTCCCTTCTTTCTGCCTGGCAGACAGAGATAATGAAGGCACAGCAGCTAAATTCTGACCGTAAGAAAGACAGCCACATGATAAAGATATTGGGAAAACATGTGGAAGAAACCTGGGCCCATACTGCATCTTCAAGCAGCCGGATGAGCTGAATTTCTTGATTACAAAGAAAAATAAAGACTTTACTTCTTATGTTATATGATGAGATGTTGTTTTATTTATGGCAAAAAGCAATCCTAAACAGTAAGAAACTACTCCCTCAACAGTGCTTTTCTCTCCTGAATCTGCACTCCTATTTTTAATTAGGAAACTTAAACATTAGATGACAAATATTCAGCTTTCTTGAATCATCTTTTTCTAATGAGATAACTGAAGTCAGGCCAGAATAGTGTCACTAAATGTTAATCCTTTAGGGGAAAAATGTTGCTAATCACAAAGTCATACCCAGAACTGTCAGGTATAAGAGACAGGACAAAGAGCCCTGCAATTTCAGTTTCTTCTTTTACAGGAAATATACTGTTTCTTACAGCTCTCCATGTGCAAATTTCATCTTTTAGCATTATCTTCATGTGGTGACATAGTATCTGCATGAAAATGCTGAATGTAATCTGTAACAATGCAGAAAGTAAAGTCCAATAAAACAGTTATTAGAAATGCCAACTGAAAATCACAAGAAAAAAAAACCTTAAGGGTATATTGGTAAATTTAAAATTTTCAGAGTACTTTAGAAATAAAGCATCGATAATGCAAAACATATTATTTAGAAGCTTTAATAAAGACAGATATATTTTTCCTATAATTTGCAATCCATTATGACTGAGCAAAAACTATTTTTATTGCATTGAACAAATTTTCAACAGGGAGGTAGGTGAAAATGAGAAAAAAGATTAGAAATATGATTTTTAAATGTCTTTACATATAGTCACACACATGATCTAAGATTATGTGCCAAATATATTATAGTGTGTGTGTGTGTGTGTGTCTGTGTGTATGTGTTACATTTACAAGTTTATTATCAAGGATACAAGTGAGGAATAGTTAAGTGGAAGAAATGCGTAGGGAAAGGGATGCGGATGTGGGGGTACGGAGCTTCTATACCTTTTCCTGGAATGACACCTTCCCATTATATCAGTGTGTTCACCAACCCAGAATTTTCTTGTTCAAGAGTTCTTGTAACCCAATCTCCATCCCCATATTTCCTTGGAGGTTAGGGGGTGAGGCTAAAATTTTCATCCTCTAAGCATGTTTGGTCTTTCTTATAATCAGCCTCCATCCTGAGGTGATCTAGGAAATCCATTAGCATAGACTCAAATGTAATCCAAAGGAAATCACTGTGAAGAAAGTAACTCATTGCTGTAACTCAGAAAATTCCAAGGGTTTTAGAAGCTGTGTGCCAGAAACTGGGATCAAAGACCAAACATATATTTTTTATTTTACCACAGACCACTTGTTGGTCTTTGACCATGGATCCCTTATAGCAAAAGAATCATAAAATTTGAAAGATACTGTCATATTACTAGATTCTCACTCACGAATTAATAATTAGCCCAGTCAATCATTCTGTTATATGAATCTGTCTCCCAGGGTGAGACCTCTCAGGTTTATTGGTTTCCATTTGATGTAGTCACAGCTTCCACAAGCAGGAATAGTCTCAGAAATATGTAACTTAACCCTTTCTGGCATCTGGTATAATTGAGCTAAGAGACTATATCATCTCTTACACTGAGCCTATTTCAAGACACATATATAATATTCATTTCGGTAATTACAAGACTCATTTATTCATTTATTTATTCTCACCTGCATCTCTTCCTTCTGCCCATTTATACCCAAACTTTTCCTCCTTTGGAAACAACATTAAGTTCAGCCACTGTATTAGTTCAGATTGCAGCCAGCAATACTAGTCTAGTAAATTCCTCCCCTGCAGTTTACAGACATTTATATAGGATAGTGTTACATAGGCAACTAATGGGATATCTTGACCACTAAGCAACACAGCAGGATTTGCTCTCACTTCCACTGTTGCACATAAGGTGAATGCACAATCCACACTATCAGGTCCTTAAGAATTCTGACATTAACATGTAAACATACACAGTCATGCAGTGCATGATGCTTCACTCAACAACTGACCACATATGTGATGGTGGTATCATAAGATTATAATACTGTATTTTTACAGTACATTTCCCATGTTTAGATATGTTTAGATGCACAAAAAACTACCATTATGTTACAGTTGTCTACAGGATTCAGTGCAGTAACATGTTATACAGATTAGTAGCCTAGAAGCAATAGGCTATATCATATAATCTAGGTGGATAGTAAGCTGTACCATCTAGATTTGTGTATGCAAATTCTATTATGTTTGCACAATGACAAAATAGCCTTTTAAGACATTTCTCAGAAGGTATCCTCATTGTTAAGTGATATATGACTGCAGTTACAGTTTCTTTCTTAAGAATCACCTCTGTTTCTAGCCCTTGTAGTTGCAGCTCTGGACCTGCAACAGGGATGAAAAAGAAAGTTGGTGTGGTATGGGTCAGAAAGAAAAAAAGCATAGTTATCATGCCAACATGTTCGTACCATGGGAAGAATTGTAGAGTCATACCAGCATCCTTCCCTACCCCATACCCAGAAACAAAACAAAACAAAACAAAACAAAACAAAACAAAACAAAACAAACATAGGAAAGTGTCTAGTGGGGACATTCCTTTAGTGTTTCTCATGTTCAGTGTGAGCACATACTTGTGAAGTCATCTAAGCAAGTCCTTCATTCTTACATTTCCCCCTTGTGTTAGACAACCAGTCTTTCAGTTGCTTCTTCCAATTCTCTACCAAAGTATTATTTCTAGGAGAATCTACCACTGCCCATTGCCAGACTTTATGGACTATAAACTGTGTAGCTTGGTTTGAAGAAATGTGACTTGGCAGTCCAGATTATTGCAATCTATTCTGTTTCAAATCTTCTCTAGTACTGTGTACATTTGCATCTTCAACCAGTAAGAAAAGCCTAGTTCAGAGTGAGCATCTATTCTTCACAGGATTCATATGTAGTCCCCCATTACTATGGGTATCAGTTTGACTTGCCAGCTATGTTTGGGGCCTTATGGGAAATTGGCCACATACTATCTGTAGTCTCTCTCATTTGTTGACAGACAGAACAGTTCTTATTGGCATTTTGTGCCTCAGCGGATACAAGAGAAATATATCCAGATTCAACCATCTCTGAATTGCTGCAGCCCCCCAACATCCACTCATTTCATGGACCCCTGTGGCCACTTCAAGCAAGGACACCAGGATATCCACTAGTAGATTCTAATTACCCTTCAAACCCAGAAGAATGTTCTTCAAATGGGCATTGACATGTCTTATCTTAATGCATCCCACAAAAGCCTTCAGTTTTATAACACTGGGTATTGGAATTATTCCCCCAGTCAGTCAGAATGTCCATCGCCAAAATACATTCAGGTAAAATAGGCACGATTCTTTCACATAAAGACTGTTGCAACACTTTATTAACAAATGTTGTTTTTGCAATTAAGACTTTATTAACAAATTTTGTTTTTGCAATACTAGATAGGGAAAGTGTTTCCCAGTTAGACATAATATCAGTTCCCAAAAACAATTCAAGTAAAGAAGGAACAATCTGTTTAAATGTTGTAACTTTCTTAATTCTCTCACTCGTTACATTTCTATATTCTTTCAATGTAATGATTGTCCCTGCTAGAGATTTTCCAATGGGTTTGGTCACACACTACATGCAGTACATGTGGCTCCTGTGTAAAGGAGCCCCAGAAATTCATTTTCCTTCCTCAATGAGTAGTTGAGCCAAGAGACTTTGGCCCTTTTGTCCATTTTTATCATCATTAATCTGACATTTGATTGCACCAATAAACTCCAGGTCAAATTTCTCATTGTAATCTTTAAAATATGTAAAACACTTTCAGGCATTTTAAATTTCTCTGACCTGGGCTAAATAGAGTGAACATTTTTGGGGGATCTTTAGTGTTAGGGAACAACATGGTGTCCTTTGGTCTACCCAATCTGTAGTCTATCCAATCTACAACAGTGCTGTATTAAGACCTTTATTTCAACCCCATCAATGTCTGATTAGGAGTGGCATGGGAACATAGAGTGGGTGAGATTAAGCTGAAGGAAGATTTTGTGGTAAGGGGTGATATTGTGGGGTTGTTAGAAGAAACATTTGTCATATAGAATTATTGGTGATGGCCTGGATATGGTTTTGTATCAATTGAAAAACTAAATGGAATAAGAGAAGGAGAAAAACAGGTGTTAAAGGACTAAGAATTGGGAGGACCCAGGACATCCAATTAGAGAGTGCCTAAGGAGGTTCAGCATAGCCTTGCCAGCAAAGGTTATTTATTTACTTTAAGAGGGAGTTAAGAGTGGTGGTTTGGGGATAGCACCAGGAGATATCAGCTGTGATGGCTTGGAGAAACAGTGTAAACTGGCAGTGTAAACAAGAGCAGGGCATTTATGAGTAGTTGAGAATGGTGAATAGAAGTATGACTAGACAGAAGAGAGTAGCAATGACACTTTTTTTGGGGCACAGTCCAAGTTGATCTGGTGTCTGGAATGAGACTGGGGCCTAATAAAAAGGAACATCCATACAGGAGCTCAAATGGGCTGTACCCTGTAGTATTTCAAGGAGAGGCCCAAATTATGAGAAGGGCAAGTGGTAAAAGTATTGTCCAGCCCTTTTTAAGTTGGTGACTGAGCTTGGTGAGGTGTGTTTTTAAAAGACCATTAAGGGAGGGGGACTGATAAATTCCTGACGAGTAGTAGAATAGCAGATGGAACACTGAGAAGTGATTTTTTGAGGACAGATTTCCATGATGGAAAGGAAATGAGAGGTTCTAAGAGATGGGCTAGTGGTTTGTAATCTACATGGAAGAGGTTATGAAATGACAATAGAATAGAATGGGCCTGTGAAGCTGGAAGGAGGTATTTTCCTTGATCTAAGAACCATTTGCCTTCTGTGGGAAGAGATTGATAGATGGAAGTTTCAGTGGGGGAGTAGGTGGGAGTGACTGATGAGAAGGAGAAAAACTGGCCATGAGGGACAGAAGTTGGAATGTTAGTTGCTTTTTTAGCTACCTTATCAGCATAAGTATTGTCCTGGGCAATGAGATCTGATGCCTTTTGATGGCCCTTGCAGTGAATGACTCCAGCTTCCTTTGGAAGTAAAGTGGCCTTGAGAAGAGTTTTTATTAAAGAGGAATTAATGATGAGGACTCTTGCATAGTGAGGAAACCTCTTTTTGCCCATATAACAGCCTGGTGGTGCAGGATATGAAAGGCATATTTAGAGTCAGTATAAATATTGACAGTCGTTTTGCAAGAGTAAGGGTTCAAGTTAAGGCAATGGGTTTGGCTTGCTGAGAGGTAATGAAGGGGGGCAGAAAGTATATGTATCAGGTGTGAGTAATAAAATAGATTTTAGAAGTTATGAGAACTGTAGAGAGAGAGTTGAGTATAGCTTGTGATTTTGAGAGCCTCCAAAAATATTAAGGCAGCAGCAGTCACCTCATGCAGACATGAGGGCTAGGCTAAAACAGTAAGGTCAAGTTGTTTGGATAAAAAGGCTACAAGACACAGTCCCAGCTCTTGTGTAAGAATTCCAACCGTACAGCCCTGCACTTTGGCTGTGTATGATGAAAAAGGGTTGGGGTGAGTTAGGGAGAGCTAGTGTGGTAGCAGCTTCTAGGGCTGTTTTTAAGGAATGGAAAGGAGTGGCGAAAGGATTTAGGATCTGTGCGGTCAGCTAGGTTTGCTTTTATGAGTTTATATAATGGTTTAGTCAGGATGGTAAAACTAAGTATCCAAAGGTGGAAGTACCTAACCATGCCTAAGAAGGAAAGGAGTTGTTGTTCTGTAGAAGGGATTGGGGTTTGCGAGATTAGCCGGACACGATCAGCAGGGAGAGAATGTGTGTTTTTCTGAGAATTATGCTGAGATAGGTAACAGGTGAGGAAGAAATTTGGGCTTGACTGAAGTAATGGGGGCTGTCTGTAAAGCCTTGTGGCAGTACAGGCTGGGTAATTTGCTGAACCTGATGGGTGTCAGGGTCAGTCTAAGTGAAAGCGAAGAGAGACTGGGATGAAGGGTGCAAAGGAATAGTAAAGAAAGCATGTTTGAGATTCAGAACAGAATAATGGGTTGTGGAGGGAGGTATTGAGGATAGGAGAGTATATTGGTTTGGCACCATGGGGTGGATAGGCAAAACAATTTGGTGGATAAGGTGCAGATCCTGAACTAACCTGTAAGGCTTGTCCAGTTTTTGAACAGGTAAAATGGGGGATTGTAAGGAAAGTTTATAGGCTTTAAAAGGCCATGTTGTAACAGGCAAGAGATAACAGACTTTAATCCTTTTAAAGTGTGCTGTGGGATGGGATATTGGCGTTGAGCGGGGTAAGGGTGATTAGGTTTTAATGGGATGGTAAGGGGTGCATGATTGATCGATCGCCAAGGAGGGAGTAGAGGTGTTCTATACTTGTGGATTAAGGAGGGGAGATACAAGGGGAGGATGCAAAGGAGGCTTTGAACTGGGGAAAAGGGTGACAGTGAAGTGTGGTTGTAGCCTAGGAATAGTCAGGGAAGCAGATAATTTAGTAAAAAGTCTCGACTTAATAAGGGAGTTGGGCAGGTGGGGATAACTAAAAAGGAGTGCTTAAAAGAGTATTGTTTAAGTTGACACCAGAGCTGGGGAGTTTTAACAGGTTTAGAAGCCTGGCCGTCAATACCCACAACAGTTATGGAGGCAAAGGAAACAGGCCTTTGAAAAGAAGGTAATGTGGAGTGGGTAGCCTCTGTATTGATTAAGAAGGGGACAGATTTACCCTCCACTGTGAGAGTTACCTGAAGCTCGGCATCTGTGATGGTCTAGGGGGCTTCTGAGGCGATCAGGCAGCGTCAGTCTTCAGCTGCTAAGCTGAGAAGATCTGGGAAGGAGTCAGTCAGAGAGCCTTGGGCAAGAGTTCCAGGGGCTCTGGGAGTGGCTGCCAGGTGAGTTGAACAGCCCAATTTTCAGTGGGGTCCCACACAGATGGGACATGGCTTAGGAGGAATCCCAGGCTGTGGGCATTCCTTGGCATAGTGGCCAGATTTCGGGCACTTGGAGCAAGCTCCTGGGGGAGGAGGTTCTGGAGGAACCCCTGGTGGCTGTGGTTCAGGTGTTTGGAGTTCTTGTGTGCTGGAGATGTGGCTGGGGTTTGTTTCACAGTGGAGGCAAGGAATTGCAACTCAGAAATACATTGCTACTTGGCTGCCTCTATTATTGTACACCTTGAAGGTGAGGTTAATTAAGTTCTGTTGTGGGGTTTGAGGGGTGGAATTTAATTTTTGGAGCTTTATTTAATGTTGGGAGTGGATTGGGTAATAAAATAGAATGCATATTGAGAATAAGACAGCCTTCTGGCCTTTCAGGGTCTAGGGCTGTAAAGCGTCTCAGGGTTGCTGCCAAATGAGCCATGAACTGGGCTGGGTTTTTATATCTGATGAAAAAGAGCCTAAAGGCTAACTGATTTGTGAGAGGTTGGATATAGAAAAAGGAGCATTAACCTTGACTATGCCTTTAGCTCCAGCCACCTTTTTAAGAGTAAATTGCTGGGCAGGTGGGGGAGGGCTAGTCGCAGAAGGAGGCTGTAAACCCGACCAGGTGTGAGGAGGGGAGGTGATAAAAGGATTATAGGGTGGGGGAGTGGAGGCTGAGGAGGAATGGAGACCTGGCTTGGCCTGGTGAGGAGCAGCCTGGGGCGGAGGGAAGAGGTCAGATGGGTCCGTAGAAAAGGAAGATTGGAAAGACTCAGCAACACTTGGGATTGGGACTGAGGGGACAGGTGGCAGGGAAAGAAGGAAGATTTGGGGATGAGTTGCATTGGGAACAGAGACTAGGGAGGGACCAATGTGTAAAAGAATGCCTGGACGTTAGGCACCTCAGACCATTTGCCCATTTTATGACAAGAATTATCTAGATCTTGTAGGATGGAAAAATTGAAAGTGCCAATTTTCTGGCTATTTGGAACCATTGTCAAGTTTGTATTGAGGTTAAGCGGTATTGCTGAAGAAAATAAGATGCTTAGATTTTAGGTCAGGTGAGAGTTGAAGAGGTTTTAAGTTCTTGAGAACATAAGCTAAGGGAGAAGAAGGAGGAATGGAGGGTGGAAAGTTGCCCATAGTGAAGGAGGCAAGTTTAAAGAGAAGGATAGAGACACGGAGAGAAGGGGTGGGGGGTGCTTGCCCCCCAGGAAAGTGGAGAAGGTGTTGGGGATGCTTGCCCTCCAGGAAAGTGGAGAGAAGAGAGGGTAGAGACACAGAGAGAAGGGGTAGGAGGTGTTTGATACCCAGGAAAGTGGAGAAGGGGTGGGGGGTGCTTGACCCCCAGGAAAGTGGAGAGAAGAGATGGTAGAGATACAGAGAGAAGGGGTGGAGGATCCTTTCCCCCCAGGAAAGTGGAGAAGGGGTGGGTAGAGACACAGAGAGAAAGGGTTGGGTGAGCAGCCAAAGCAGGCGTCCCTGCAATTGACTTGCCACCAAGGCAATTTGGGTGAATGACCAAGGCAGCATCCCCACGGTGATCAGACACCAATAAAATGTGGGTGAATAATCAGGCAGGTGCCCCCACAGTGATTAAACACCAAGGGAAGACTGTCTTCCCAAGTCCATGACCGGCGATGGAGTTTTGGGTCCACAGATAAAACGTGTCTCCTTTGTCTCTACCGGAAAAGGAAAGGAACTGAAATTAAGAGAAGGGAGAGATTGACAGATGGCGCCAAGATTGAAAGGAGAAAGAGGTTGAGGGATAGTGAGAGAGGTTGGAGAAGAGAGTAAAAAGAGGCCACTTACCCGATTTAAAATTGGTGAGATGTTCCTTGGGCTGGTTGGTCTGAGGACCAGAGGTCATAGGTGGATCTTTCTCACGGAGCAAAGAGCAGGATGACAGGGGATTGTTATCCTAAGGGAGGTCCCCCGATCCCAGTCATGGCACCAAATTTCATGCACGTCCGTGTGAAGAGACCACCAAACAGGCTTTGTGTGAGCAACAAGGCTGTTTATTTCACCTGGGTGCAGACGGGCGGCTGAGTCTGAAAAGACAATCAGCGAAGGGAGATAGGGTGGGGCTGCTTTATAGGATTTGGGTGGGTAGTGGAAAATTACAGTCAAAGGGGGTTGTTCTCTGGCTGGCAGTGGCGGGGGACACAAGGTGCCCAGTGGGGGAGCTTTTGAGCCAGGATGAGCCAGGAAAAGGAATTTCACGAGGGAATGTCATCAGTTAAGGCAGAAACAGGCCATTTTTACTTCTTTTGTGAATTTTCAGTTACTTCAGGCCATCTGGATGTATACGTGCAGGTCACAGGGGAAATGATGGCTTAGCTTGGGTTCAAAGGCCTGACAATTGCCTCTGAGAATATTTTGTATTTCTGTGGGATCAGTTGTAATGTCACCTTTTCATTTCCAATTGTGCTTATTTGGATCTTCCCTCTTTTATTTTGTGAATCCACCTAGTGGTCTATCAATCTTACTTATACTTTAAAGAACCAACTTTTAATTTTGTTGATCTTTTGTGTGTTATTTGGGGATTTCAGTTTCCTTTATTTCTCCTCTGATTTTAGTTATTTATTTTCTTCTGTTAGCTTTGGGTTTTGTTTTTTCTTGTTTTTCTATTTCCTTTAGGTGTGATGTTAGATTGTTAATTTCAAGTCTTTGTATCTGCTCGATATACCCATTTAATGCTATAACAATTATTCATAACACTATTTTCCCACATTCCAGAGATTTTAGTATGTAGCTTTTGTTTCCATTTGTTTCAAATAATTCATTTTTTTTGTTTTTGCCTTAATTTTCTTGTTTACCCAAAAGTCATTAAGGTGCAAATTGTTTAGTTTCCATATAATCTTGTGATTTTGAGAGGTCCTCTTGGTGTGTGTTTATATTTTTATTCCACTGTGGTCCAAGAATATGCTTGGTATAATTTTGATATTTTTGAATTTGTTGAGACTGTCTTTATGACTATGCAGTCAATCAGAGAGTATATTCTGTATGCAGGAAAGAAGAATGTATATGCTGTGAGTTTGGGGTGGAGTATTCTGTAGACATCTACTAGGTCCAATTAATTAAGCATCAAATTTAAATCTAGAGCTTCTTTGTTAGATTTTTGCCTTGATGATCTGTGTAATGGTATCAGTGGGGGTGTTGAAGTCCCCCATTATTATTGTGTGAGTGTCCACACATTATTTCCTAGGTCTAGAGGTAATCGTTTTATGAATCTGGGTGCTCCAATGCTGGGTACATATCTATTTAGGATAGCTAAATATTATTTTTGAATTGAACCCTTTATCATTATGTAAAGCTGTTCTTTGTCCTTTTATAGTATTGTTGGTTTAAAATATGTTTTATCTAATATCAGAATAGTGACCCCTGAATTTTTGTTTTTGATTTGCATGACAGATCATTTTATACTCCTTTACTTTGAGCCTACAAGTGTCATCAGATGTGAGATGGGTCTCTTTAAAACAGAAGAAAGATGAGGATTTTTTTAAATCAAATTTGCCACTCTATGTCTTTTAAGTGGAGCATTTAGGCTGTTAACATTCAAGGTTAATATTGATATGCAAGGATTTGTTACTGCCATAGTCTCATTAGCTAGGCACTTCATATTCTTAAGTGTGTAGTTGCTTTATAAGGTATGTAGACTATCTGCTTATGTGTGCTTATATGTGCTTTCAGAGGTCTAGGGCTCTGTTCAGGTTCCTTGGTTGCAAACTGCTTCATAAGTATTGTTCTTTTGGTTTTATATTTAGAATTTCCTTAAGCATCTCTCATACAGCTGGTCTGTTGATAACACATTTCTACAGCAATTGCTTGTCTAGAATAGACTTTATTTCTCTTTCATTTATGAAGCTTAGTTTGGCAGGATGTGAAATTCTTGGCTGGCATTTCTTTAAGAATGTTAAATATGGGATCCCAATCTCTTCTGGCTTGTAAGGTTTCTGCTAAGAAGTCAATTGTTAGTCTAATCAGTTTCTCTTTGTAGATAATATAAACCCTTTCTCTAGCTGCCTTTAGGATTTTTTTATTTCACATTGATTTTGGATAGTCTGATGACTATGTTCTTTGGGGATGGTCGTCCTGTATAGTATCTCACAGGAGTTCTCTGAATTTCTTGTATCTGCATGTGGACCTCCCTATCAAGATTGGGCATTTTGCATGAATTACATCTTCAAATATATTTTCCAAGTTGCTTACTGTCTTCTTCTCTCTCTAGAATGCCAATAAGTCATAAATTTGTTTGCTTTACGTAATCCCATAATTCTCAAAGTCTTTGTTCATTTTTAATTTTTTTTTTTTAATTGTTTTCTGAATGGCTTGATTTGAAGGACTGGTCTTAGAGCTCTGAAATTCTTTTTTCTTCTTGGTCAAGTCTGTTGTTAAGTCTTCCAACTGTATTTTGAAATTTCTATAATAAATTTTTCAACTACAGAAGTTCCACTTAGTTCTTTCTCAACGCAGCTATGCCGTCTTTCAAATCCTGTTTTCTTTGTGTTGGATTTCAAATTTCTCTTGGATCTCATTGAGTTTTTTTTTTTTTTTTTTTTTTTTTTTTGCCATCTGTATTCTGCTGTCTATATCTATAATTTCAGACATTTCATTCTGGTTAAGGAGTTAGTATGATCCTTTGGAGGTGACAAAGACTGACTTTTTGTGTTTCCAGTGCTCTTGCACTGGCTCCTCCTTATCTGAAGGAGCTGATACTTCTTTATAAAATTCGATATCATTTAGATGGGTCTATTTGACTTTTCATTGTTTTTCCTTGATGGTATGACTGTGGTATATGTTCTATATAATTGATTGGCTTCGTTACTGGGTGCTTTCATACGTCAAGGGCTCTGTACAGGCTCCTTGGTTGCAGATTGCTTCATAAGGTGACTTTCTCAGACATTGCTTAGTGTAGCAATGTATTCTCCTTTGGAGTTATGATTTGCCCTGCAGACCAGTAGATAGTGCTTAAGAGTTAGGGTCAGCAGTAGCTCTTATTCTGTGTTTACTCACTTTCAGTGGAGGGAGAGGTAACAGAGAAGTGCTCTTCTTCTGTGTACTAGTCTTTGGTGGGGAAGGAGCCACCAGAGGAACCCAATTAGCACCTCTTTCAGCCCATGCTCCCTGAGGCTCTGTAGGAAGAGCCACTGACATGTCTGTAGCAGTGTTCTGGGCAGAAGGGGTGGAGGGCCAGAGATGACCCCGTCTATAAATCCAATCCAAGGCTGTAATGTTTCCTAATTCAGCAGTTGGCACCACACCCATGTTTCCTTTTATTCAAGGGGGTCTTTGGTGAGCTGCACCCTCTGCTGTTTGAGAGGTGGTCCATGCCAAAGGCTAAGTCTCCAGGGGAGGGGGGACCACCTACGATCTTCTTCTCTGAACTGTTGGGACGTTCTTTCTTTACTGACCAAAGGAGCAGCCTGGGGCACCTAGCAATGGCCAATGCAGACATTTCCTAGGTTGTAAAGCTGTCCCTGATTGGAAGTCATGCCATCCAGGAGAAATATCATCTCTGCAGCTTTCCTCCTGCACCAGTCCTAGGATGGGAGAGAGCCTAATTCCAGCTGTTACTGCTGGGGTGCTCTCCATACTTACCATTCTATTCTGACTGCAGGGGCCCTTCTGCTCTAGAGCAGCACTCCAATCTCTAGCCTAAATGTCTCCAGTGGCTGCTACTGCCAGGTTACTAAACAGCAACTGGTGTTTTGTGATCCCAGATTTAAAATGACATCCTCCTTTCAGTCCCAGGTCTGGGAAAATGCCTGCACTTATCTCTGGTGGCTTTTCTCTCTCTGTCTCTTATCATCTCCCCAATCTAGCTCTCAGGCTTGAGAGAAACAGGGCACTCTTCGTTGGCCTGAGTTGTACGAATCATTAGCAAAAACGTGAGACACAGAGGAAGATTGGCTTCCCCTTTCAAGTACTGGGGCTTTCACTCACTTTATCAGCTGAACCCTTGTCACATTGGTTGCTTGCCCACCTTCTCCTTTCTGGGGTCTGGAGATTTTTTTGCTATTCTGGTAGATTACAGTGTTTATCTTTACATACACTTTTGCTATTTCCAAATGTCTGAGAGGCATGCTGAAAGCCTCTAATTTACTATGTTGGGAAAAAAAGTAATTTATAAACAACACAAATTTATCGTTCATAATTCTGAAGACTGCAAAATCCAAGATCAAGGTGCCAGGAGATTCAGTGTTTTTTAAGGGCCTGTTCCTTATACATGGCAACTTCTATGTGTCATCATATGGCAAAACAAATGAACAAGCTATCTCAGGCCTCTTTTACAAGGGACTAATGTTATTCATGAAGGTGGAGCCCTCATGAACTAAAATGTCCCACCTCTTAATACCACGACATTAAAGATTAGGTTTCAACATACAAATTTTGAAGGGGAACATATATTCATACCATAACACCATCTAAAGATTTTCACCCTGATGGCTGAGTCCCCTAACTCTCTATTTATTTTTTTGTCTTTGTTTTGCCCCCTCAACGTTACTTCTATTCATGCTGTTTCTTAACAACCATTTAAACATTTCAAGCCTGCTAGGATGAATCTGTTGACTCTCCTTGCTGCTTTCCTCCATTCTCTTTTCAATTAATCTGGTGCTTTATTAGCTTCTATAAGACCCATGGGGGAAGCTGAGACAGAAAATTTGATAAGACTTTTCACACTAGATTGTTCAGTTTTTCAGCAGCAAGATTCCATGGGATATTCATGCAAAAGAGGCCCTCTTAACCACAGCATTGACCATTACCTGGGTAATGGTCATATTTAATAAGTGAATATTCCAGACATCACAAAGCCAGTCTCTCATGGCTGAATCAAAAGTGCACCTGATTCTTTATCTTGGGTGTTCCACTTGGCATCAGACAATCCTCATCCTATGATCTGAATGCTTAAGTACATCTAAAATTCATATGTTAAAACCTAACCCTCAATGTGGTGGTATTAAGAGGTAGTAACTTTGGAGGTGATTAGGTAATGAGGGTTCTACCTTCATAAATGACATGAATGCCCTTATAAAGAGTCCTGAGGGAGCTTGTTCATCCCATCTGCCATGTGAAAACACATAGAAGGCACCATCTATGAAGAATAGTCTCTCATAAGACACCAAATCTGCTTGTGCCTTGATCTTGAATTTCCCAGCCTCTGGACTGTGATGAATAAGTTTGTGTTGTTTATAAATTACCTAGGCTGAGATACATTGTCACAGCAGCTCAAACTGACTAAGGCATCCCCTTTTCAGGATAAATAGATTTCAAAGTGGCTTTTATGCGGTTCACCAGGCTGGCTGTTCCCAAAGGAATAACTTGTTGCATGTCTGGATCAGGTACAGATGCTTCTCAAGTAAGAGTGTGGTAACTTTCCAATAAACCCATTGTAGGTAGAAAATATTATAAGTTGTGAATGAATTTATCATAGATATCCTACAGTATATTATAGCATAGTCTAGCCTAGCTTAAATGTGCTCAGAACACCTACATTAGCCTACAGCTGGGCAAAAATAATCTAACACAAAGACTGTTTTATACTGAAGTACTGAATATATCATATGTTTAATTGAAAACTGTAATGAAAGTGTACAGAATGTTTCTGTGAGGACTTGAAGTGTGGTTTTCAATGAATTTGTATTATTTTTGCACCACGTAAGTCAAACTATTATAAGCTGGGGACTCCCTGTTTAGCCATCTGTGATTGTTCCATGATGAGTTTTAGGTCCTATATCAACCCAAATATGCTACTGGACTCTGCAGCGTTCAGAACCAGACAGTGACTCTAAGCTACTCACTTTCACAATCCAATTAACAAAGATTGTATAGGGAGCTGATTATACTGATTTACATGAGACAATTTCTTCACACTATATTCCTTGGTTACAGTAGTTTCTCATTTTTTTTTTCCTCCTCCCACATGGACTACCTTTTTGTTAAGCAGAGGTTTTACAGGTACATTATGTTGTCCCTGCATTTTTTTTTTCCTTTGGAGAAGCTTTGAAGCTAGTGGTCAAAGCTCAGAAAAACAAAAATTTTAGCTTGGCCGAGCATCTAAGCCCAACCCAGCACTTTCTTCATTTCATTTTAGTTAATAATTATAACAATAACCAAGGGATGATGTATTTTTATGAGTTACATTTTTTTCTGGCTTCAGTGAACCAAGTCGCCAGGAGTTGGATCCATCTTTATTTATTTTTTGAGAGACGGAGATTCACTCTTCTTGCCTATGCTGAAGTGCAATGGTGCAACCTCAGCTCACTGCAATCTCTGCCTCCCAGGTTCAAGCGATTCTCCTGCCTCAGCCTCCCAAGTAGCTGGTATTACAGGTGCACGCCACCATACCCAGCAAATTTTTGTATTTGTAGTAGAGACTGCGTTTCACCATGTTGGCCAGGCTGGTCTTGAACTTCTGACCTAACGTGATCCACCTGCCTCAACCTCCCAAGGTGCTGAGATTACAGGCATGAGCCACCATGCCTGGCTGATCCATCTTTGAATTCTATAAGGCATTTTTAACTTTAGGAACTGATTTCAGCACAATTATCATTTCATACTATGGATGTACACTTCTTCACAAAGGAATTAAAGCTTTCTCATACCTTGCCTTTTTATCTTTTTTTATTTTTCCAAACCAAATGTTTCTGTGATCCAGAGCCTTTACAGTTAAACCTACATTTCTGATAACAATTTTAAGCTTCTTTCTGACACTACTTCTGACAGCAAATGTGTGGAGAATTTTCTCACCAATTTTTCCACACTCCGACACTCACTAGGGGTTCAAAAATTTAACTCAATTCTGACACCAACTGTTCATAGTTATCACAGACCCCACAGGTTAAGAGCTCAGTCCAACATGACTTCCCACATTTTAGATGCCAGTCACAAGATCTAGGGACCACCCATACTGACCAGCTATAAAATCAGGGGTTCCCACAACCTCCTTCTCAGGATTGATAATGGAATGACTCATAGAACGCAGGAAAACACTTTACTTATTTTCACCGGTTTAGCATAAAGGATACAGCTCAAAAACAATCACACGTAAGATAGGCATAGGGTAAAGTAGGAGAGAAGAGAGTGGCATAGAACTGCCATACCTTCTCCAGGTGCATCATCTTCCTAACATATCAATGTGTTTACTAACACAAAAGCTCCTTGTATATATATTTTGAAAAGAAAATGGCAATATTATAGAAAATAGGAATAGTGTGCTTGACAAATACATGAAGTATTTACCCAATCAAAGCGAAGTAGAACTTCAAAAAATATCTGGATAATTTAAAGCAAATAGGAAAAGAGAAGCACATTTTGTTTCAATTATCTGCATGTTTCATATAAATACATGAAAGATGTAAATGTTTACAGCATCTATCTATCTACATCTGCACTTATATTTAGCTAGTTAACAGGTTTTAAGTTCTACATCTTGATTTTCTTATAGAAACATAAAATAGTAATTTTCTATAAAAATGTATTTCATAGTATTTTGACATCAATATTAAAAATGAACAGAATTTTTTGATTCCTAAACTGCTCAGCATAAAAAAATGAACAAGAGAAGTATGGAAGTTTATTCTTGATGACAGAAACTTCAGAAACAAACTATGAATATATTTTTGTTGATTAACTTTAAATTTAAAAATTAGACTTTTAACAAAGACATTTTGTGTATTTTAAAATTATTCGGGGAATTGCCATGTTGAATAGTGTGTTATTAAAACAGAAATCACAAGACGATAGCAAATACTGCTCTGTTGAGTGAATTTAACATAGTAATTATTTAAAGCTATTAACTATAAGTCAATTTTCTTGGACTTGCCATCTATAGAATGTTGCCAAATCAAGCCTTAGTCATTAATAAAATGTGTTTCAGTTTGCTTGTTTATTTACAAATGTATATTTTAATTTTTATTGTAACACCAAAAATTCCTATGTAGTTAGCCCTGAAGATTATTATTCTGAAATTCCCAACAGGTGGAATTAATATTAATTATCAGTAGGCTTCTATAAATTCATCTTTGTACAAAAACATATTGGATTTAAAAGCTAAGACATCAGGCCCTTAATTTCAAATTGGTAAATAATGGAGGATATTTGATCATCATTTCTAATAGAATTAATACTAATTAACAACAACAATAGTTGTTTAATTGGAATAGTAATTCTGTTTAATTGAGGTGGCTGCTAGTGATCAAAAGGTACTCAAAAAGAAATATCCCAACTTGATTTAAAAGATAAGTATACTTTTTTCCCCGATAAAGCCTTCTCTGAAACTACTCCTTAGATTCATAAAGCGTTTAAACCCACTCATCTGCCCCTTTTGGTATAATGGAATACAGCTTCAAAGCCCATCAATTGGCAACTTTTTCAACTTTTTAATGATTGTTCTTTTTTAGTGAGGCTGCTGAAGAGACCAACTTTGGAAAACTATGATTCTACCAACATAAAAAGTCTTCCTTCCTTCCTTCCTTCCTTCCTTCCTTCCTTCCTTCCTTCCTTCCCTCCCTTCCTCCCTCCCTCCCTTCCTTCCCCTCTCTCTCTCTCTCTTCCTTCCTTCCTTCCTTCCTTCCTTCCTTCCTTCCTTCCTTCCTTCCTTCCTTCCTTCCTTCCTTCCTTTCTTTATTTCTTTCCTCCTTTCCTCCTTTCTTCTTTCTTTTTTTGTGTCAGGATCTGGAAGCTAATACAAACCAGCACAAAAAACTCTTAAAGCAGCACTTATAAATGTTAACTGGCCTGAAAGTATCAAGCAAGAAAATAACAGGAACAGGAATAAAACAATGAAAGATCAATACAAAGACATATAAAGCCCAGTACTTGATCATGAAGTAAAGACTAAACGTGGAACAATGATTCAGGAAAACAAAAGTCATTATGGTGTGTGGGAAGATTCAATGAAAGCATATTTTAGAGAATTTAGATTAAAAGTAGAGAATGGATTGGAGTACAGAGAGAGTAGGGTGAAGGAGACAGTGAGAATGCTGATTCAGTTGACTAGGCCAGAGATAGTGAAAGTCTGAATAAACTGGAGCCCTCTCCAAAACAACAAAAATACTAAGATGTGAGATGATGAGGACCTGTATGGCACTGGTTATCTGAAACACTTTGACATCAGAGCCTGGATTTAAGAAACAATTGTTGGCTGAAATTTCTAAGATTTTTACCAGTCATATATAGGCTCTAAGACTGCCCATCAGAGTTATTCCTTAACTCAGGACTAAAATTTCCATAATGAGGATATAATCTTAAAATAAAATATAAATCTTAAATACTCTAGTTTGTAGTCACTCAATCCCTGGCCTTTATTAGCAGTGCTTCGTTTTTCTCTTCACTACAGCCACCTCTGTATAAACATTAAGGGGTTACAATTCCATACTCTTTGATTACAGTTCAGGTTTCTACCCTGGACTACAAAAGAAAAAATTCCACAATGAGCTTAGTCATCAAAATCCCCAGGAATATTTTATACTGTCTTTTGACTTTGATAAATCCTACTCATTAAAAAATAATTTTAAGATAAAATAATTGGAAGTTAACTATTAGTTTGAAAAATGTTGAATGGAGAAAGGGAAATTGTGACTTTTCATGTTGATTTTGAATTTGGTACTAATTTCCTGGCATCTTTTACAAAGTTTACATTTAAAAATGAAACACAAAGATTCCAGTAGCAGCTTATGGAGACCATATGAAGAAGTTTTTACAATGTTCTTACAGTGTAGAATTTCAATGATCAATTTGAGTACAATTCTATTTGTAGCCCGGTATGAGACTATTAAATTGCTATTATAATGTCAACAGAATCTTAGAGCTATTGCACGATGATATTGTAATGTGAGTATGTAAATTCTGGCAAAATAGTTTTAAGAGTAAAATTACAGCTACGTAATTGTTGTATTACCACTATTTGAAAGTATTTTATAATGGTAAAATGATTTCATTGGAATTTTGCAGAGGTTATTTGTACTGAAAGACTAAATGAAATGCTGTCAAGATGAGTTATTCTGCCAGGAAGAAATTAAACAAAAGTAACATACATTCAAACACCATTGTGCTGAAGGCATAAACCTACCAAGGCAAGGAAATTTACGGATTCGTACTACAACAATATAGTAATGCCCTCTTGTCACTAAGCAGTATTCACCAAATAGTTTCTCTCTCACAATGTACTGTATAAGTAAGTAATGTTACATTAGAGGGAAAGTGGTTATTACAATGGTAACTAAACAGAAACATGAATATAAATATTTTTGGCACCACTTAAAAAGAGTAAGTTCTAATTCAACACTGGACAAAATTATATTTATTCACTCTATTAAGATTCTTTTATGAAGTTACATAATGTAAAAGCAATAAAGTAGCTCCTTGAACTTGAGGTTGTATATTAACTTGGACTGTCCACGTGTTTGTGGATTTATTTGTTAACTGTATGTACTTTTTGAAAATCAGCAAGAAGATATACATTTTTACCAAGCTGACAAGATTCATATTAATGTAGGTAAAGAAGGAAATTTATTCAAATGAAAGGTAAAGGAAAAAATAGCTTTCTAATTCTCAAGAATTAGACTATCCTTCATCCAGGTTGGCTTCTTTAGAATCTTCTCAGGCAATGACAACTATACCTAAAGTTGCTTCACCTCCTCTACATTGCTATTAGAAGAATTAATGTTTTGAAGAGGAAAAATATGTCCTACTTTGCAATCAATCAAGAGGATAAATTTTATTTTTCTAAATTTATCACACAAACTATGGAAACTATCTATCTATCTATCTAGTCCAGTTCATTAATAAGAAATGAATTAACATCATAGAATAATATGCATTTGAATTTGATCAAAGGTCAGGCAAAATTTCTTTCAGTAAAAAAACCAAAGTGAAGAAGAATTTAAATGGTCATTTGTTCTATAATTTTCTAAAAACTGTTTTATTTTCTTACAAAAGTTCAGTCTAGGTTTCAGCATATTTTTCGTGTTTATATTGTGCTTCAACAATATTTTATTTGGAAAGGTATGGCTGATCTTCTACATTTTTTTTCCTTGAATGTGAAAGAAAATATGTTGTCTCTTTACAGAAATCAAATACTTGATAAAAATTCTGTTACCTCGAGAATGACATTAAACAATTTTTTTCTGTTTCCTAAGATGAAGGCCTATATAAGGGCAAAAAGAAGATTGTGTGAATTTCTTTTAATTTCGTTGAAAGATATATTTTATTTTTTTCTGCTATGCACTTTCAAATTTCATGATCTGATGTGTGAAAATAAGCAGACCCCTGAGTCTGGCACTAAGGAAGAAATGAGAAAAAACACTAGGAAGAAAACAATATGCTCTAATAAAATTTTTCTGTCCTTGAATTTCTAATGACATAGTTATTAAAAGGCTCTATTCTTGCATCTTTACACTGTTTTTTTTTCTTTCTTTTTTTTTTTTTTTTGAGGCTGGAGTTCCACTTCGTGGTGCCTCCAGGGCTGGAGTGTAGTGGCACGATCTCGGCTCACTGCAAGCTCCGCCTCTCCTGGTTCACACCATCTCCTGCCTCAGCCCTCCTGAGTATTGACTACAGGCACCCGGCCACCATGCCCGGCTAATTTTTTGTATTTTTAGTAGAGGACGGGGTTTCAATTGTTAGCCAGGATGGTCTCATCTCCTGACTTGATCCTACCACTGCCTCCTCCCAAAGTGCTGCGACACAGGCTGAGCCACTGTGCCCGGCCTACACTGTTTAATTGAGGTGAGCACTGACATATGTGCTGAAGATATTTAACATATACAACTTTTTTACCTCTTTTCACCTTTTTATTTTTTTTATTTTTATTTATTTATTTTTAAATTTATTTTTATTACATATACTTTAAGTTCTAGGTACATGTGCATAACGTATATGTTTGTTATATATGTATATATTTGTGCTATAAGTTGCTCTGCTGCACCTATCAACTCGTCAGCACCTTATCAACTGCTATTTATATCAGGGTATAATCTCTAATGCAACTCTCCCCCACATACAAGAACAGAAAACCAAAATACCGCATGTTCTCACTCATAGGTGGGAACTGAACAATGAGATCACTTGGACTCGGGAAGGGGAACATCACACACCGGGGCCTATCATGGGGAGGGGGAAGGGGGGAGGGATTGCATTGGGAGTTATACCTGATGTAAACATATACAACTTTACAAGTGATATTTATACTCTTATGCTTCTATGTTGATGTTTAACATCTTTTCATTTAAACTCAAAGATCTCCTCTCAGCATTGTATGGTATCTCCTCTCATCTTGTATGGTAGGTCTAGTGTTGATGATTTCCTTTAAGTTTTGTTGTTTGGGAAAGTTTTTGCCTCCCATTTATTTTTAAAGAACAGCCAGGTATTCTTGGGTGGCCGTTTTCTGTCTTCTATTTTTCTTTTAGTACTTTGACTATATCATCCTACTCTCTACTGGCCTGCACTGTCTCTGCTGAGAAATCCCCTGATATTTTGCATGGCTTCCCTTGCATGTGGCAAGTTGCTTTTCTCTTGCTGCTTTCAAATTCTTATTGTCTTTGACTTTTGACAATGTTATTATAATGTGTCTTGGTGTACACTACTTTAGGTTCAAACAATTTGGGGGCTTTTTGACTTCATAAATCTGGATTCCATTTCACTCCCAAGATTTGGAAAATGTTCATCCAGTATTTCTTTAAATAAGGTTTCTACTTCTTTTTTTCCCTCTTCTTCTACTGGAACTCTTATAATGTATGTATTAGCTAACTTGATGGTGTCCCATATGTCCCATAAGCTTTCTTCACTCTTTCTCATTCTTTTTGTTGTTGTTGTTTCTTAAACTGGATAATTTCAAATAATCTGTTATCAGGTTTACTGATTCCTTCTTCTGCTTGATCAAGTCTACTATTGAAACTGGAGCTGGATAATGGGCTGCTTCTGGGGTCCCCAGTTGGGTCAGTGATTGGCAGGCCTATCCCTGGGAATGCAGACAGGCATGGCTCCCCACAGGTCCCTGGCAGGTGTGATTACCTTTAGAACCATGATCAAGTGGGGCTGGAGGTGGGTCATGCGACTGCTTCCGGGTCCATGGTTTGCAGGCCTATTGCCAAATGTAATGATGGATATGACTCCTCCTAGGTCCCTGGGTGGACACAGCTTGCTCCAGGACCATGGTTGAGTGGGGCTAGAGCTGGATTACACGGCTGCTTCTTCATCCTCAGTCTGATCCACAGTAAATGAGTCTGTTACCAGGGTCATGGTTGGGTATGGTTTCTGTTTAGTTGGTAGGCAGGTGAGGCTGTTGGCAGGGCTGTGGATAAGTAGGGCTGGAACTGAGTTTACAGGGAGATGAGGTTGCTTCTTGGTTTGCAACTCGGTCTGTAATTAGCCAGTTTGCTACTGGGGGGCACTGGCTTTCCTTCGCAAAGCAGCTTTTCTTAGTCTTGGACTCCGCTAGAGTGTCTCAACCTACTATTGAAGCGGCATCATTGTCTGGGGTAAATACCTGAGGTTCATTGTCTTGTACCAAGAAGATTAAGGACATGGAAACACACAAGGAATGAGTTTAGGAGTGGAGGTTTAATAGGCAAAAAAAAAAAAAAGAGAGAGAGAGAGAGAAAAGAGAACAGCTCTCTCTCATGGGAACTCAGTCCTGTGGCAGAGAGCACAAGATTTTATAGACAGGTTTGAGGAGATGATGTCTGATTTATGTAGGGCCAACAGATTGGTTGGACCAGGTGTGATGTTTACATTTCACTCCAGGAAGTGGGGCCACCCCACCCTAATCTTATTACGCAAATGGGCTTTCAACTTGACTGGTGCCATGTTGTCTACTCCTTACTGTACCCATGGGTGGCAAAGAGAAGGGAACATGGAGCCACCATTTTGAAGAGGCCTTGTCCCAGGTAACCTTTTCCTATTGGCATAACTGCTGACATTCACACATTCAAGCTTCCAGCTTGCTTGTCTATGTCTGCAGCTAAATTTTACAGGCCACCCTTTGTTAGAAAAGAAAATTACTTGGGGGCTGCTTTTTATTAAAAGGAAAACCTTACTGAGGACTCCCATATCCTCACTATCTGCCTAAATTATTACTTCTTAACTCTGTATCACTACCTATGTCCACAGCTTTCACAAAATTTTTTTTTTTCCATGAATGTTTGCTGAACTGGTTTCTGTATGGGGGCAAAGGCTGAGGATCTCCTTTTCCACTAACATGTTGATATCACTCTCCAGTCCTTGCATTTTTCATTTTATTAGCTAACAATTATTTAATACTAAAAAATATAACTGACAAGGTCACTTAATATCACATACATTCCATCTAATCTAATAAAAGAAGAATATTTAATACTTTTTCATATATGCTAATTGTAATGCTATCACCTACCTGTCCTATAAATATGCTACTTTTGAAATCAATGAATTTGAATGATATGGATGGTCCCCAACTTACAGTGCTTCAACTTCTGATATTTTAACTTCACAATGGTGCAAAGCCATTGCAATTTCATGTAGTTCAAATTTTGAATTTTAGTCTTTTTCTTGGTTAGTCGCATGTGATATATGAGATATTCAATGCTTTATTATAAAATGGGATTATTGTTAGATGACTTTACCCAGTTGTAGGCTAATCTAAGTTTTATGAGCACATTTAAGGTAAGCTAGGGTAAGCTGTGATATTCAGTAGGTTAGGTGTATTAAATTCATTTTTGATTTATGGTATTTTTAACTTACTATGGGTTTATTGGGATATAACACCATCATAAGTTGAGGAGCATCTCTATATTCATGATTTATTTGAGGATGAAGTCTATATTTAGTGAGAAACATAATTCTTAGAAAGATGCAAAAATGTTTTCTCAAGACTGGAGAGTATGCTCAATTACGCAATTACATAAATTTACAGTTTGACTAACACTTTCTCAAATATGCAAATGGTGCAGAATCAAATTTAATATTCTATAACTTTTCTTTTGGTTTGGACTGTTGCGATTTTGGAAGGAAGCTGATTATTTGGGAGCTATTTGGTAGTTTGTGTGTAGGTATGGGTGTGGGGTGAGGTAATTTTCAATAGAATTGCTGCAAAATACAGAATATGATATTCAACATTACACTGAATTATGTTACAAAATGTCAGGTTTTCTGAGAGAAAATAAATGCCTCCATATAGCAAAGTATAAATATTTAGGCATATACCGGGTACCCCAAAATGAGGGATTGCACTAACTGATTAAATAACAGTATGAGAAAATATAAACTTGCTGGTAACACACGTTCACTAAACATGCAACTAGAAGTTGCATAGCACAATGGTGTTCAGAGTGTTTAGTGAATACAAGATAGGGAACACACAGTATGCTCCATATTATCACAGACATTATGTGTGAACAATAGGGAAATAAAAGGTTGGAATAAAATATTTTGGATGGGAAGGAGACTGGATAATGAGAGAGAGGGAGAGAGAATATTCAAACATTTTACCTCACCCCAAGCCCAACATACAAACATCAAAGATTATAGAGAATCTGAGAAAATCAGTGCTGGTCCACTGCTTTCCTAGTCAAAAACTGAGGAGATATTTAGCTTTTCAGAAAAGTCCTACATTAAGAAGGGTGCTACATACAACATAATGTTACAGTAGTAGACTAGAATGGCGATATCAAGTAACTAGTTAAAAGTGACTGAGTCCTACACACCTGAAAAAAGTACAGAGAAAGTAACTGAAAGGTCCCGATAACTCAGCTCAAGCCTTACTTCGTCTATGAATCATTTTATGTGTCTCAGACCCTCAACAATGTCTTTATTCCCTTTAATAACTACAGCAACCATAATCTGCTTTTACGCATTTGCTTCTGCTTTTCCAAAAATTCACACAATTCCTTGCCTATGTTAGTACTGTATACCCAGCTAGAGTAAAACCTCCTTAATGAAGTAACTGTCTTATACCTTTCATCCCCATACTTGGAAATGAAATAGATATTCCATATTTTATTGATTTGTTTTCTCTCTATACATTAACTTTTCAGTGCCCTTGACTTTGAAAAAACGTACTTCTATGTCTTCATATTTTAATACAATGACAGGGGCATTAATAATTATAATATTTATTCACATAATAATTCATCAACATCTGGTAATTTTTTTAGAGCAAAATGTTTACATTTATATTGAAGTATACACCAAAACAGAATGAGTTCTACTAGTCAATGAAACGTTGCCAAAGCAAAATCACCAACATCCATTGGGGAAGTCCAGGCAGCTAGCAGCAGTGATCCTCAAGCATGAACACCAAGGAGAAGCCTGGGTGTACTCCAAAAAGCCTCCTTGTAAGAGGCCCCAACTCACTTCTCCCACATTTACCCACATGGAGTTAGGAGCTTGGACATGTTCCTCATTTTCATAATTTTTAGTTTCTTCTTCACTGCCATGAAAATAAAATTGGCAATGCTCATGCACCACAGCACAGACAATATTTCAGGCTTTAGCAAATAGCTGTAAACAGTGACTCAGTTAAAAAAATAAAATTAAATTAAATTGAATATATATATATTTTTAACAATGAGACAACATTCCTAAGAGCAGGGCACGAGATACTCAAGATTTGTTTTGTTAGGTTAAGGTTTCTGATGAAAGATTCTGGTTTAGGCAGGTGCCCTCAATGGTCCAGGTAAACCCGGGTTGATAGCCAGATCACTGTCTGTGGCAATCTAGAATACATGGACAGGAAGACAACCTACCCTAGATCACCTTTGGCAGTGCATCTTCAACCTGCCACGTTCGAGAAACAACCACAGACATCTTTATAATTCCATCACTGGCTGCCATCTAGTGTAGCAGGAACGTGGGTGAAGGAATAAAAACTTGCTGGGAGAGGAAGGGAATAGTATCTCTGCTATCTACCTGGAAAGTGGACTCCTTAATCACAATGACGACTAGGACATTTCACTTGGGCAGTGCATTGAATTTATAGATTTTTTTAAAAAGTAAAAAGACCTAGTAAGTTTTGTCACTGAAGCAAATTGGGATGTCAATCAAGGAAAAAATAAATTTACCTATTTTTTGCTTAAAGTAGTGCAAAGAAATCTGGCAAAAAATGAAAGTGAACTCAATATCTGCACATGAGAGTAACTTGGTAGAATTTTTTTTTAAAAGACCTTAAAAAAGGTTCAAATACTGTTGCTTGAATGGCTCTGGTAGATATAAAATGTAGTAACATCTGAGGTTTATACACATGAGCAAAGGAGCTGCGGGCCAGCTCACAAAGGGATATTTGATCTTCAGTCAAGAGAGAAACTAAAAACGGATGCTGCAGGAGTAACCTAATGTATTTATTTGTACTGTACTCCCACCTTCTGACAAATAGAAAAAGACCTGGATAGAAATCTGTCTTTTTTTTTTTGTTACTTTTTTTGTATTTAAATTTTTTTTTTTTGCCAAAAAAAAAATAATTTTTATTAGTGTTTAGATACAATAATAAGCAAGAACCAATGCCAAAGTTTGTTTATAAGTTTTTAAAATCTATGTTTAATTCTAAAGAGTTCATGACCAATTAAAATATTTAAGTTTGAGATGAGTGGCTATATGGATATTTGGAAGCATGGCCACTCTTTTTATTTATTTTTTATTTATTTATTTATTTATTTATTATTTTTATTTTTATTTTTTTATTATTATTATACTTTAAGTTCTAGGGTACATATTTTTTTCCTGAGTTATTGGGGTACAGGTGGTATTTGGCTTCATGAGTAAGTTCTTTAGCAGCGATTTGTGATGTCCGGGTTGTACCCAGCACCTCAGCAGTATATACTGTGGTACCATCTTACTCCTGCAAGAAAACTGTCTTTGCCACACAAAACTCTGGCTTAATTCAGATTCCTCAGCTAAGGAAAAATCTCTTGTAAAAAAGTCAGTAACCTGGGCTTCTAAAAATAAAAAGGAAATTTTTAATATAGTAAACAAGTTTACTCAGCACCATGTGTATTTTCTGTTGTTCATAAAGACATGATACATGCAAAAAGTATGTTTGTTATAAAAGACAGAATAAAACAAAAAAATTCTAGAAAGAGACTTCACAAGGAAAAAAAAACGAGCCCAGGTTCTGTCTCTCCCAATCAGAAGTTGGTCTTAGCATAAATCAGTAACCTCTCCTCCAACACACAAAAGCACTGCAATTTGCCTATCAAGTAGAGCATAAAGAATACGTTACTGAATTTGAACATTAAGCACAATCACTGCAGGGCAGATTCTGATGAGTTACTTCAAAACCCACCTGGTCCAGTTCAAAATATCTGTAGATCCATTTTGTACATATTCCATAGCTATACTGAATATCTATTATTCCATTTTTTAAATGGCAGTTCTTATAGCTCAAGCAAACATTAAGATTATAAAGAGCTCTCTTGAAATAAAGTTTCAGATAAAGTACATTAATGAGACAACGTAGAAGTGAAACAAACTTAGTTGTTTTTTACTGTAATGATGGGCTACAGGTAGAGTGTGTATGCTGAAGAACAGCTTCACTTGTTTCTCCATGGGAAAAGGTCCAAAATTTTGGATGATAATTTTAAAAACAAAACCAATCAAAAAAATTCAATATACACCTTAAGATATTATAAAACTTGAAATAATGTCAGGTGCTATGGAATGGGAAACAGAGTTCTGATTATTTTCCCCAAAAAGGAAACTGTAACAGGTTTTAAGAGAAAAACAAAACAAACAAGAACTCTGAATATGATGAGCAATACACAGACTCTAAAGCACAGAAAACCACACAAGAACGAGTTTTATAGCAGTACTATCAGGAGAGTAACTGGCTGGAGTCTATACTTCCAGCAACAGAGTGCCTATGTCAAAAATGTGTTAAAAGCTTGTAATATCAATAGGGACCAAAAAAAGAAAACATAATAATAATTAAAAAGAGGGGATGAGGGAAAAAACGGAGGAAAGGCCACATGCACAGGTCTGTTATAGACATGATATTCAGGAGCATAAAAACAATACTCTCCAAAGAGTCCCCTTACTGTGGCAAAACCTGTTTTTCATTGCTAAGAATGGCAAAGATTAAGAAAGCAGGACAAATTCACTTGTAACTATCGCATCTTCCATATTTGAATGACAAGCATGTTCAATCTGGTGCTACATGTTAAGAAAATATTCAGGATACATACGAAAAAAGAAACATAAAAACAAAAGGCTAAATTATCAACAGTAAAAAGTAGAAAAAGCATGTTTTAAAGCCAAGTAGGTGTAATTCTGATAACTATTATATATGACGTAATCCACCGAAAGAAGGGCCAGGAAAATAATGTTTATATTGTTCACTATTTAGGCTTTCTGTTGTCCTCGGAAAACAGTAATAATTCAATGCGTGTGTTAGACATACGACTAAAAGGTCAGCTTCTGGTTTCAGATGAATTTAAACAACAATCTTCCTCGGCTAATTTTTCTCCTCGGTCAAACAAACATTCTATGTACAGGACCAGTTTAAATTCCTCCTCTCCTTCAAACGCTAGAACTGAAAGGGGATCTAACTGCACCATGGAGTCTCTTTGTCTTTACAGTCCAAAACAAATCTGTTGTGCTGAGACATCCATCTGGCATCTCCTTGAATATCTTCTGCTGCATGTGGAATAGCTGCTGGGTTTGAGTTTCCTTGGTTCATTCTACACTGAAGTAGAGGGTCCATGGAGGCCCCAAGCAGCGGAGGCATCAGCAGGTGGCGAGTCTGTCTCTCACTGGGTCCCGCAGTCCACTGCAGTGCGTCCCTCCTCCAGTCCTAGCAGCAGCAGCAGCGCCAACACCTCGCAATTTTTAATAGGCTTCTCAGTCATTTTTGAGAATTAGTAAAAACCAACTAAAGTTGCATATTAACTAACTTGATTAGAATGCTCCCACCACATGCAGAGATAACTGACACTGATTGAATTTAAATGATTGTTACACCCTATGTCAAGATAGGCTATTATAAAGGATAGAGTTTACTTAACATTGATTTTGATAATGTGTTTATATATATCAACAAAAAAAGCACTAAGCATAATAAAAGATGCATATTAATTATAACTCATCCTAAGACTGTGTCACTAATATTTAAATATTTTAATAAAATATGTCGAAAGGTGTGAAATGTGTAGCCCGTCAAACATTGCTTAAAATAACATAGGCATCTTTTGATTTTGTTTGTTTAGATGTAGGCTTAAGAATGTTAGTAGAAATGAACGTAGGGGTTATGGGGTAAAAGATTTGTGTCTCAAAGTATTTGTAGATAGAAAAATTGTGATGTATTAAAATATATCCTAGATTCTCAGAAGTATAAGAAAATGTAGAGATCATTTAAGCTTAACTTTACATTAATTAAGAATGCTTTTCTGCTATAAAAACACAATTTTCCAGTAACAAGTATTATAACATGCCAAAGCAATTAATATAATTATTTTTGTATATCAGGCACATATTTACTTACTATTTACTAATGTACCTTTCCAATGGGACCATTTATATAAGAGACCATTTAGAATAAATTCAATTTTATGCATATTTTTGAAATGCCTCCTATATTCAAAACACTTCTAGACTGTGTAGGTGATATGGTTTGGATCTGTGTCCCCATCAAATCTCATGTTGAATTGTAATCCCTAGTGTTGGAGATGGGGCCTGGTGAGAAGTGATTTAATCATGGGGGCAGAGTTTTCATGCAGAAGCCACTAAGCTTCCTGTACAGCCTGCAAAACCTTGAGTCAATTAAACTTCTTTTCTTTATAAATTACCAGGCATTTCTATATAGCAATGCAGGAACAGATACGATATGGTTTGACTCTGTGTCCCCACTCAAATCTCATCTTGATTTGTAATACCCATATGCCAAGGGAGGGATCTGTAATCCCCATGTGTCAAGAGAAGGAAGTGACTGGATCATGGGGGAAGTTTCCTCCGTGCTGTTCTTGTGATAGTGAGTGAGTTCTCATGAGATCTGATGGTTCTATAAGTGTTTGACAGTTCCTCCTTCACTCTTCTCTCTCCTGCTGCCTTGTGAAGAAGTTGCCTGCTTCCCCTTTGCCTTCTGCCATGATTTTATGCTTCCTGAGGCCTCCCCAGCCATGCAGAACTGTGAGTCAATTAATCCTCTTTCCTTTATAAATTACCCAGTCTCGAGTATTTTTTATAGCAGTGTGAAAATGGACTAACACAAACTAATACAGAAAATCGGTACCCAAATTAGGGTATTGCTATAAAGATACCTGAAAATGTGGAAGTAACTTTGGAACTGGGTAACTGGCAGAGGTTGGAGGAGTTTCAAGGGCTCAGAAGAAGACAGGAAGATGAGGGCAGAGACTTTCAGGGCAGCTCTTCTCATCACAGGCTTGCAGGCCTAGGAGGGAAGAATGGTTTTGTAGGTCAGGCGTAGGACCCCACAGCATTGCACAGCCTCAGGAGACTGCCCCCTGTATCCCAGGCACTCCAGCTCCAGCTGTGGCTCAAATAAGCCCAGGTACAGCTCAGGCCACTGCTTCAGAAAGTGAAAACTGTAAGCCGTGATGGCTTCCACGTGGTGAAAAGCCTGTGGGTTTACAGAGTGCAATTATTGAGGCTTGGGAGCCTCTGCTTAGACTTCAGAGGATGTATGGAAAAGTCTACATGTCCAGGCAGAAACCTACTGCAAGGGCAGAACATTCACTAGGTCAGTATGAAGAAGAAATGTGGGGTTGGAGCCCCCACACAGAGTCCCAACTGGGGCAGTGCCTAATGGGGCTGTGAGAAAAGGACAACCATCCTCCAGACCCCAGAATGGTAGATCCATCAACAGCTTGCACCACGTGCCTGGAAAAGTCATAGGTACGCAATGCCAGCCCTTGAGAACAGCCACACGGGCTGAATCATGCAGCACCACAAGGGTGGAGTTGCCCAAGGTTTTGGGAGCCCTCCCTTCACAGCAGTGTGTTCTGGATATGACACATGGAGTCAAAGGAGATTATTTTGAAACTTATTGGGAACTTGAGTAAAAGTCATTTTTGTTATGTTTTAGCAAAGAGCCTGGCTGCATTGTATTGCTACCATAGGGATCTGTGGAACTTTGAACTTGAGAGTGATGATTTAGGGTATCTGGCAGAAGATATTTCTAAGCAGCAAAGCATTCCAGATTTGGTCTGGCTGCTACTAACAACCTATGCTAACACGTGTGACCAATAAATGGCCTGAAACTAGAACTTATATTGAAAGGGGAAGCATAGCATAAGTGTTTTGAAAATTTTTAGCTTGGCCACATGGTAGAAAAGAAAAGCCCATTGTTAGGAAAGCAACTGAAGCAGACTGCAGAAATTTGCATAACTAAAAGGAAGGCATGTGCTTATAGCCAATACTATGGGCAAGAGGCCTGGAACACATTTCAGAGACCTTTGTGGCAACCCCAACCATCATAAGCCTGGAGGCCTAGGAGGACAGAATGGTTTTGCAGGCCATTCCTAGGGTCCTGCTTCCCTGCTCAGCCTTGGGACATGGCTCCCTGAAGGCCAGCTCCTCTGACTCCAGCCTAAGCTCAAAGGGACCCAGATACAGCTTGGGCTGCTACTCAAGAGGGTTCAAGCCATAAGCCTTGGCAGCTTCCAAGTGGTGTTAAGTCTGCAGGTACATAGAGTGCAGGAGTCAAGACTTGTGAGCCTTTGCCTAGATTTCAGAGGATATATAAAAGAGCCTAGATTTCTAGGCAGAAGTCTGCTACAGGGACAGAGCCATCATGGAGAACTAGGGCAGTTCAGAGGAGAAAGGTGGGGTTGGAGCATCCCCACACAGAGTCCCAACTGGGACATTGCCTAGTGGAGCTGTGAGAAGGTCAGCATCCTCCAGACCCCAGAATTGTAGATCCACTGACAACTTGCACCATGCACCTGGAAAAGCTGCAGGCACTCAACACCAGACCCTTAGAGCAGCTATGGGGGCTGACTCCTGCAAAGCCATAGGGGCAAAGAGAGGTAGAGCTGCCCAAGGCCATGGGAGCCCACCCCTTTCACAAGTGTGCCCTGGACGTGAGACATATAGTCAAAGGAGATTATTTTGGAACTTTAAGATTTATAATGACTGCCTTGCTGAATTTTGGACCTGCATGTGGCCTGTAGTCCCTATGTTTGGTTCAGTTCTCCCTTTTGGAATGGGAATATTTACTCAATGACTATACCCCCGTTTTATCTTGGGAGTAACTACATTGTTTTTTTTTATTTTAAAGGGTCATAGGCAGAGGGACTAACCTTGTCTCAGATGAGTAGTGATGTTCTGGGTGTTGAGCAGGTTCACTGTCTTCTGTTGGGCCCAAACAGCTGAGGTCTCATGGAACTTATTTCATTTCCCAGTAATGTGTTTTTTGTTTTTTTTTTTTTTAATCCCAGTATTATTTTTTTCCACTGGGTTGGAACAGTTTAACCTTCAAGCCAGTAACAGGCACCTACAATGTAAGAACTGGCTACAGCTGAAGCATTTACATATATGCAGTATCTCAATGGTGAGCAAAAGTCTCAGTCCTGACAGAAGTAGCTGGAGGAGTTCCCAGTGAAATGCAGTGATGTCTTCACAGAGAGAAGGGAGAGAATGGCCGCAGCTCCTCCAATAGCAGGATAGCAGTAGAATGCTCCAACTCCCCATCACGCCCCTGTCCCAGTGTTCCATATACTCGGATCAGACAAGCACCTGTATTCAGATGCAGGGATACTGTTGGATCATGTAGAGAGGGAGTGGGACTCCACCTCTCATGTAGGATTGATACTGGAAGGCACATCTTCCACGGGGATGCAGTCACCCTGAAGTGCCTCAGAAAGTCTATCTACATGTACACCTGCACCAGACTCCTATAAGAGAAGCCCCAGCTATGTCTACAGTGGTTGGAGAGGCGAGAGAAGTCCCCTTCTCCAAGTCACTTCATGAATAGCAGGGCTGCTTGACTGCTGTGGCAGAGCTGCAGTCTTCCCCCACTGAGCTCAGCACTGCACCAGTGCCCCTGCTGAGAGAAACTTCCCACAAGCAGGAAGTTCTGGGACACAGAAAACCTTGCAGTCTGGTTTCTTTTGCCCATAGACTGTTTCTTTAGTGTCGTTAATTCCTTATTACCCTAAGACAGGTGATCCCCGAAGGCCAGACTACTGTGAATCCTGTGACTCCTCTTGGTCTAGCTGCCCTATGGGGCTGCCACCATCCAGGCTGCTTCTGGGGACTGTCTGCAAGGGATCCAGCGATGTGAAGACACAAGGATTGAAGGTCCCACAATGGGTGTGCACCCAGTATGGCACCACCTATTGCAGCTCAGGTCCAGGAGGAAAGGGAAGGGACATTGTGTAATCTGGTAGCCCGGTGCAATGTTCTTGAGAAGTCCCCAGTTCATAGCCCATGCCATTACTTGGATTCATGAGAGCAAAGAAGATCTCCTTGAGTTTGGATACCAGCAGTGTGCCACAAAGGCTAGCAATGCTGAATGCACTCCCACCTACCCTTTCTGTGGAATACTCTCTCAGTGTTTGATCCCTGCCAGCTTCTTATTACTTTCACTTGTATGTGTATCATAGATTCCTCCAGTGAAGTCTCTGATAGGCTTCAGTACTCTTCTCTTAACACTCCATCTGGGATATGCCTATTCACCTCTAATTTTGGTTGATCCTTCTGAGGAGAATTGGTCCCTGACATTTCTAGTCAACCATTTGGAGAAGCTTTCTGATGCTTCAGGGGAACTGATCTGTGGTATATGCAGTGGCTTCAGCTCCACTCTTAGCTCTAGAGGGGAGTACTATTGGGTGAAGCTGGACGGAGCTGACCTGTTCTCTGGTCTCTCAGTGGCAGGTGCAAACACCAGCTCTGATGGGAGTTGCAGGGAGGTGACATGAAATCTGTAAGATTTCCTTGGTTATAAATTGCCTTAGGGTAGTACCTTTCTCAACTGCCAGCTGTAGTATTACTGTGCTGGGCATATGAATAAGCAGAAGGCCTCTTGGATAGCTGAGGTATTATTGGCAATGATGTTAGCTGAGGTCATGCAAAAATTTTCTCCTTTCCAAGTGATGCGTTATTGTGTCTGCAAATGTGCTGGTTGACCAGTGACCAAGAGGTGGTACTTGCAGGAGAGATCTAGCTTGCTGTGGTATCTGTGGGATTTATGCTTGACCTATGTTTCCCAGAAGAAGAAGTCAGATGTCTCAGACAATAAGTGGGACCATAGACTTCCCACAAGTTCCTGTCCATGTTCTGCTGCCAAAGTGGGTGGAAAGGCAAATCTTGGTTGGGGCTGAGTAATGCTCTGGCTCTCTACATGTAAGTACAAGTAGCGTCCCCAGTGAGGATTGGAGGGCTGTTCCCTGGCTGCTGGTGGAGTGTTCCAGGAAGTAGCAGAATTGCGTAGTCTGCACAGAGGAGTCTACATGGGTAGATAGGTGTAGCGGGTGGCAGTGAGATCCACCCAGATCCCATGCCTTGACAAAGCCAGTGTCACACTCACAGCCTCCTGCTGGCAGAAAGCTTCAGCAGCTAGCTTGGTCCCAGTCCATCTGCATGCAGAATGCACAACTGCCTCAGGCTGCAAGCCTTCCCACCTGAAACAAACTATGGCTTTAAGGCCATACCACCAGTTTGCTCACCTGTGCATCCAGAGTGTTTAGCTCTTGTGACTGGCAAGAGCACACATCCAGCTAGCCTCTCAGTTCGGATTTATTCCTGCTTGACATTAGATTATAATCTTACTTGGGAGCTTCTCCCAACCTATGACCACTGCCTGAGTTGGCTGGCAGAATTCCACAAGGTGCCTTATATGTAACAATCAGGAATGATTTCCTTCTGTCCCAGCTGGGGTGTGGGAGTGCACACAAAGCATGTCCTGATGTCGCTCCTTTTCATATACCCCCCAACTGTTCACCAAATTAGCTCCAGCACTGGGTTGGGTTAAGGCAGTCTCCTGTGACTCGAATTGCCCAACTCCCCAGTGGATGTGTGAATCATGGAGATAGCCTCCCTCTTTTAAGCTCTGGAGACTCACAGTTTTCCACCTGATTCTTGGTACAGCTTGCTGCCCATCCTTTTTTTTTTTCAAAATGTATAAAGTTTCTTTCACATTTTCTGTGGAGTTTCTGTGTTATTTCTTAGATAAAACTTCACACTGTGAATCTACACACTATTTTGCTCTTCCCAAGCAGATGAGGCATGGTAACTAAGCTTTCTGTCCTCCGTCTTGGAAAAAATCCAAATGTTTAATTATTCTGTCATGTGATCAGTCTATTCACTTTGTTCAGAGCTACTTCTAAATCCTTGAAGATTGACTCTCCTAGTAGTGAATACTGCCATTGACAATTTAATATCAGAGTAATCATATAAGTCATAGTTTAAAACTTTATGCATCTAAAATAAAAAGAGGAAATCATAATATTATGCTGGGACAGTAGGCATAAAACTGGTTTTCCTCAGTGAACTTAAGCCTAAATTTACTCTATTTAAAATAAAGTAGATCTGACGATAGCATCTCCAGTGTTTTCATTTCTCTCTCCCTTTTTCTGAGATTGCAATCCAAAGTACTGACATCATCAAAAACATACACTGAGCATATTTCCATTTCATTGTAGAAAATTAATATAATGGATGGAGCATTAAGTCTCTTAAGTATGTTCCTAAAAATATGTGCTATATGCCACTTTTTAGAGTTTTAATTGTCTTTTCCTAGGCATTAATTCACTGGATCCTTGCCATTAAACTGTGACACAGTTAAAGCATACTTATAAGGAGAACATACTGGTTCAGAGAGGTTATCAGTGTTCTCAAGGTCTCGTGTTTATTAAGTGATAGTATCAGAATTCAACCTAAAATCTTCTGTTTCCATGTCCAATACATTTTATATCACTCTACCTTAAAGCATCTATTCATCTCTCTTGTATTATGTCTCATATTCATTAAATCAATATTTAAGTCAACAAACAATTTGATTAAAATAAGGTACTGTTGCAATTAATATAAGGTACTGTTGCAATAACACTTACCAACATGTTAGCATATTAACTTTTTGTTCAGTTCCTCATTAGTAAGGGAGAGGTCTCACACTCTTTTTAACAATTATATCTCACATGACCTGAGTGGGAATTCACTTATCACCAAGGGGATGACACCAAGTCATTCATCAGTGATCTGCCCCCATGATTTAATACCTCCCAGTAGGTCCCACTTCCGACATTGACATTTGAACATGAGATTTGGAGGGCACAAGCATCCAAACTATATCATTCTGCCTCTGGCCTCCCAAATCTCATGTCCTTCTCACATTACAAAATACATCATCTCTTCCCAATACTCTCCCAAAGTCTTGACTCATTTCAGCATAAAGCCCACATTTTAACGTGAGATTTGGAGGGGACAAACATCCAAACCATATTGCATTCTCGTGAAGAGCATTTTGAATATAAAGCACACTATAAAGATAAAAGGCATCCATTTGTCTCTGATGAATTATGTATGATAATGTACTAATTTTCTATTAATATTAAGCATAATGCTGTAGAATGACTACATAAAGCCATTCTAGAATAGAAATTATATTATGAAAATAGGTGTAGGTCAAATAACTAAAAACATTGTGGAAGTTTTGTAAAAATCTAGAAGGATTGTATGAATGTTGTTTTATTTTTGTCTTTTAATTCTGGTTCCACTTTAAAGAAGTTCAAACTGTAAATCATAGACTGCATTACGGGTGTGATTAATACAAAAAAGATGATTCAGAGCTTATTTAGAGGACATTATGTGCAAAGATATCATTTCTACTTTAAAAGATTGGCATGAATAACTTGTATACTTAAAGTAAAATGTATCTACTTGTATATATTTTTAAAAATAGAAATATGATATAAAAACCATTAAAATTACTATTTGAGAGTTCACAATTATGGGGGTATTGCTGTATACACCAAGTTGCATAACCATCACTACTATCTAGTTCCATAACATTTCCCCACCACCCTGCCCCTCCTATGAAAATATCTTATGGCTGGGCACAGTGGTTCACGTCTGTAATCCCAGCACTTTGGGAGGCCGAGGAGGGCGAATCATGAGGTCAAGAAATTGAGACCATCCTGGCCAACATGTGAAACCCTGTCTCTACTAAAAATACAAAAATATTAGCCGGGCGTGGTGATGGACGCCTGTAATCCCAGCTACTCGGGAGGCTGAGGCAGGAGAATCACTTGAACCCAGGAGGCAGAGGTTGCAGTGAGCCGAGATCATACCATTACACTTCAGCCTGGGGGACAAGAGTGAGACTTCTCAAAAAGAAAAGAAAAGAAAATATTCCATGTTAGCAGTCATTCCCCTTCACCCTCCAAGTTCTGGCAAACATCAATGTATTATCAGTGTCTATGAATTTGTCTATTCAAGACATCCAATAAAATGGAATCATAAAATATGTATCTGTTTATGCCTGGCTTCATGTAGTTAGAATATGTTTTTAATATTCATTCACGGCATGGCATGAATTAGGACTTTTTATTACTTTTATGACTGGACTCTATTCCATTTTATGGATACAAAACATTTGTTTTCTATTCATTAATAGGTAAGCTTTGAGGCTGTTTTCCCTTTGGACTATTATTAATAATGCCATTATGATCATTCATGTACAAGATTTAGTATAGATATACATTTTTAATTGGTTTGAATGTATATTTAGAACTGGAATTGGTGAGTCATGTGGCAGTTCTATGTTTAACTCTTTGAGGAACATCCAAATTATTTTTGAAGTATCTACACCATTTTACTTTCTCACCAACAATGTGTGAGGATTTCAAATTTTCTGCATTCTTAACAAAACTTTTTATTATCCATTTATTAAACTTGTTATTGCAGCCATCTTAGTAGAGAGCATTATCTCATTATGGATTTGACTTGCATTTCTCTAGTGACTAATAGGTTTTAACACCTTTTCAAGTGGTTATTGGCCATTTGTATATCTTCCTTAAAGAAATGTCTATTCAGATACTTTATCCATTTTTAATTGACTTCTGTTTTTTTTTTTCTTTGAAAGTTTCTTATATATTCTGAATACTAGGCACTTATGACACTTACCAAATATATATTTTACAAATAATTTTATCCATTATGCATGTTTCTTTTTAACTTTCTTGATCAACTCTTTCAAAGCAAAAATAAGCTTTTTAATTTTGATGCATTCCAACTTATCTATTTTGGTGGGGGGAGGGCATTTGTGCCTCAGGTACCATATCTAAGAAACCATTGTATAGTCTGAAGTTATGTAGATTTACACCTATGTTTTATTCTAAGGGTTCTATAATTTTAGGTCATACATCTAGATATTTGATGATTTTTGAATTATTTTTATATCTAGTGTGGATTAGGATTCCTAATAATTCCTTTTGAATGTGGATACAATTGTCTCAGTAGTATTGGTTGACACAAATATTTTTCCCCATTAGTTTGCCTTGGAGACTGTTGAAAATAAATTGACCATAGTTGTATGGGTTTATTTTTGGACTGTCAATTATAATCTAGTGTTATATGTCTATTTTTATGCAACTACTACACTGTTTTTATAGCTGTAGTTTTTTAGGAAGTTTCAAAATCAGGCAGTTTTAAAATTCCATCTTTGTCTCTCCACTTTTTAAAATCTCTGTTCTGTAGATTATTTTTATTTATTTTTAATTGGCAAATAAATTTGTACATATTTATCATGTACAACATAATGTTTTGCAATACGTATACATTTGTGAATGACTAGATTAAATTAACATATGCATTACCTCACATACTTATTCTTTGTGATGAGAACTCTTAAAATCTCACTTAGCAAGTTTTGAGAATGCAATACATTGTTACTAACTATAGTAACCAAGTTGTCAATAAATATCTTGCACTCATTCCTCCTATCTAACTGAAACTTTGTTTTATTTGACCATTTTCCCAGCATCTGCCCCAGCCCACAGCCTATGGTAACCACCATTCCACTCTCCCCTTCTATGAGTCCAGCTTTTTTTGATTCCTTATATAAATGAGATCATACAGTATTTATCTTCCTGTTCCTGATTTATTTCACTTGGCATACATTTCTCTAGGTTCATTCATGTTGTCACAAATGACAGAATATCCTTATCTTTTAAGGTAGAATGTATTCTACTGTGTATATATGCCACATTTCCTTTATATGTCTGTTGTTGAACACTTAGGTTGATTCTCTATCAGCCATTGTGAGGAATGCTGAAACTAACAGAGTTCGGAGATCTTTTCATATACTTATTTTATTTCTTTAGATATATACTCGTAAGTGTTGAATGTGCCCCGCAGAGTTCATATGTTGGCGATTTCATCCCCAAAGCAACAGTGTTGAGAGGTGGGAACTTTAAGTGGTGACTAAGTGATGAGGGCTCTCCCTCATGGATGGATTAATATTGTTATTGTAAAAGTGGGTTAGTTATCTTGAGAGTAGGTTTCTGATAAAAGGATGAGTTCAATCTCCTCTCTCTTATGTGCACACTCTCTCACCATATAATGCTTTCCACCATGTTATGACACAGCAAGAAGCTGCTTACCCAATGCAGCCCCTAGATCTTGATATTCCCAGCTTCCAAAACTATGAGATTAATAAATTTCTTTTTATTATAAATCACCCAGTTTTTGTTATAGCAATACAAAATGGAGTAAGACATATACATTGTAGTGGGAATGCTGAATCATATGGTACTTTCATTTTTAATTTTTTGAACAACTACCATACTGTTTTCCATATCAGCTTCACCATTTTACATTCCTACCAACAATGTGGGTTCCCATTCCTCCAGATCCTCACCAGCATTTGTTATCTTTCATCCTTTTGATTATAGCTATTATAACATGTATGGGGTGTTAGTTCCTTGTGGCTTAAGTTTGCATTTCTCTGATAGTGATGTTGAGCGTTTTTTTTTCATATATTTATTGTCCATTTGTATGTCTTCTTTTCAGAAATATGTATTAAGATCATTTGCTCATTTTTAACAGAGTATTTTTTTTCTAATGAGTTGTTTAAATCTTCTATTTTGAATATTAACCTTTTTATCAGATATATGGTTTGCAAATATTTTCTACCATTATGTAGGTTGTCCCTTCACTCTGTTGATTGTTTTCTCATTTGTTTGTTTGTTGTTGCTGCTGTGCAGAAGCTTCGTAGTTGGATATAATTCCATTTGTCTATTTTCAGTTTTGTTGCATGACCTTTTGGGAACATCTACAAAAAAATCATTGCCCAGATCAATGTCATGGAACTTTTTCCCTATGCTTTCTTCTAGTAGTTTTATAGTTCCTTGTCCTATATTTAAGTGTTTAATACATTTTGAGCTGCCTTTAATATATGATGTCAGATGAGAGTCTAATTTCATTCTTCTGTATGTGAATATTCAGTTATTCCAGCACTTTTTATTGAAGAGACTCTCCTTAGTGTATTCTTGACACCTTTGTCAAAGATCAATTGCATAAATATATTTCTGGGTTCCTTTTCTGCCAGTACCATACTGTTTTGATTACTAGGACTTTAAAGTGTATTTTGAACTAAGATAATATGGTGCCTCTGGATTAGATTTTTGGTTTAAATTGCTTTGGATATTCAGAGTCTCTTGTGGTTCCATATAAACTGCAGGATTGTCGTATTTTTTTCTGTGAAAAATGTCATTGCTATTTTGATACAGATTGCATTGGATCTGTAAATTACTTTGGGTAGTATAGTTATTTTAACAATATTAATTCTTCTGATACATAATCATATCTTTTCAATTATTTTTTTTTTTTTTTTCTTGAATTTCTCTCATCCATATTTCATAGCTTTCAGCAACAGGTCTTTCATCTTCTTGATTAAATTTAAATTTGATGTATTTTATTTCTATTTTGTAACTAATGTAAATAGGATAAATTTATTTTCAGATGTATTATTGTTATTGTATAAATACACTACTGATTATTGTATGATGGTTTTGTATCTTACAACTTTATTGAATTTGTTTATTAGTTTTAACAGTTTTGGGGAGGAGTCTTTAAGGTTTTCCATAGATAAGATTATGTTGTCTGCAAACAGGGACAATGTGTCCTTTTCCTTTCCAATTTAGATGTTTTTATATTTTTCTCTTGTTGAATTGCTCTGAATAGGATTCCCAGTACTTTGTTGAATAGAAGTGATGAGATTGGTCACTTTTGTTTTGTTCCTGATAAGAGGAAAAACTTTCAACTTTTCACCAATGAATATGATGTTATCTTTGGGTTTGTCATATATGACCTTTTATGGTTGAGGTATATTTCTTCTATGTCTAATTTGTTAAGTGTTTTATGATAAAAGCATTTTGAATTTTGTCAAATGCCTTGTTTGCATCTATAGAAATATCTTTGGTGTTTGTCCTTTATTCTGTTAATGTGATGTATCACATTTGTTGATTTGCATATGTTGAATCATTCTTGTATCTTAGGGTTAAATCCCACTTGATCATAATCTTTCTAATGTGCTGTTGCATTTGGTTGGCTAATATTTTGATAAAGAGTTTTTCATCTATGTTCGTCAGGGATATTGACTTGTAATTTTCTTTTCTTATAGTGTCATTGTCTAGTTTTGGTATCAGGATACTGCTGGCCTCATAAACTGAGTTTGAATGTATTGCCTTTTCTTTACTTTTTTTGGGAAGAGTTTGAGAATAATTGGTATTGTTAATAGCTCTTATTTAAATGTTTGGTAAAATTTAGCAGTGAAGCCATCAGATCCTGGGATTTTCTTTGATAGGAGACTTATTATAAGTGATTCACTCTTCTTACACATTGGTCTGTTTAATTTTCTACTTTGTCATAATTCAGTCTTGGTAGATTGTATGTTTATAAAAATGTATTTTTTTTTCTAGGCTGTCCAACTTGTTAGCATGTAATTGTTCATAGTAGTCTCTTATGATTCTTTGCATTTCTGTTGTATCAGTTGCAATTTCTTCTCTTTCATTTTTGATTTATGTATTTGAGTCCTCTCTTTTTTGTTCATCTAGCTAAAGGTTTGTTGATTTTGTTTATCTTTTAAGATCTAATCCTTAGTTTTATTGATCTTTTATATGGGTTTTCTGGTCTCTATTTGTTTTTTTTCCTGATCTTTATTATTTCGTTCCTTATACTAACTTTGGACTTAGTCTGCTTTTGTTTTTCTAGTAACTTGAGGTGTATCATTACATTGTTTATTTTGATTTTGTTTGTCTTTTAAGATATAATCCTTAGTTTTGTTGATCTTTCATATAGGTTTTCCAGTCTCTATTTATTTTTGTCCTAATCTTTATTATTTCCTTCCTTATACTAACTTTGGACTTAGTCTGCTTTTGCTTTTCTAGTAACTTGAGGTGTATCATTACATTGTTTAAGATTGTTCTTATATTTACATAGGCAATAATTGCTATAATCTTTTCTTTTAGAACTGCTGTTGCTCCATATTATATGTTTTAGCACACTGTTTATATAGTTTGGAAGTTTGTCCCCTCCAAAGTTGATGTTGAAATGTGATCTGCACTGTTGAATGTGGGGCCTAGTGGGAGGTGGTTGTGCCACGAGGGCAGGTCTCTCATAAATGGTTTTGTCCCCTGTCTGTAGCAATGAGTTTGTTCATGTGAGAGCTGGTTATTTAAAAGAACATAGCATCTCTCTTGCCTGCTCTCTCACCATGTGGCATGCCTTGTTCCCCTTTTCCATCTGCCATGAGTAAAAGCTTCCTGAGACCTCACTAGAAGCCAAGCAGATGTTGGTGCCATGCTTATACAGTCTGTAGAACCATGAGCTAAACAAACCTCTTTTCTTTATAAATTACCCAGCCTCAAGTATATCTTTGTAGCAGCACAAAGTAGATTAACACAGTTGGGTTTTTATTTATATTTGTCTCATGATACTTTTAAATTTTCTCTTTTAATTTCTTGTTTTACTCATTGGTTGTTCAAGAGCATGTTGTTTATTTTCCATGTACTTATACATTTTTCTAAAATTTATTTTGTTAATATTTTCTAGTTTCATATTATTTTGGTTGGAAAAGATACTTGACATTATTTCAAAATTTTAAATTTGTTAAAACTTGTTTTGTGGGCTAACATATAATCTATCTTAGAGAATGTTCTATCTGTGGTTGAGAAGAGTGTGTATTCTGCTTCTGTAGAATGGATTGTTTTGTATATGTCTGGTAAGTTCCTTTTGTCTAAAGTGTCATTTATAAGTCTGATGTATTCATCTTTCCATTGCTGAAAGTATTGAAATACTGTACTATTATTGATTTACAGTCTATATCTTGCTTCATTTCTTTTTAAAGTTGTTTTATGTATTTATGTGCTCAAATTTTGAGTGCATATATAATTGTTTTATTATTTGAAGAATTGGTCTCTTCATAATTACATAATAACCCTTTTGTATCATTTTACAGTTTTTGACTTAAAGTTTATTTTATCTTATATAAGCATAGCTATCACTGTTCTCTTTTTTCATTTACATGGACTATCTTTTTTCTTCTCTTCACTTTTAGTCTACATGTGTAATTACAGGTTAAGTGAGTTTCTTGTGTGCAGTACATGGTTGAGTCATGCTTTTTTTTTTTTACTCACTCAGCTTCTCTATATCTTTTGATTAGAGAATTTAATTCATTTACATTCAGGGTAATTATTTCTAGGTAAGGACCTACTACTGCCATTTCGTTAATTTTTTCTAGTTATTTTGTAGATCATTTGTTCCTTTTTTTCACTCTTGCTGTCTTCCTTTGTGATTAAGTTATTATTTCTAGGACTATAATTTGATAGCTCAATTTTTACCTCTTGTTAGTTTACTATATGTTTCATTTTGTGATTACTATGAGGTTTATATAAAAAATCTTATATTTATAGCAGGCTGTTTCAAGCTAATGACAACTTACCTTTGGTTGCATAAAAATACTCTACACTTTTACTCCACCATCCATGCATATTTTAAGTTTTTGGTGTCACAGCTCATGTCTTTTTATATTTTGTATTCCTTAACACATTGTGATAGCTATTATTATTTAATAGGTTTGAATCTTTTAACGTTCATGCTACTGTTATATACGATAACACTACCATTACATTATTAGGATATTCTGAATTAGACTGTTTGCTTACTTTTACCAGAGCTTTATACTCTCGTATGTTTTTGTGTTACTAATTAGCTTCCTTTTCTTTGAGCTTGAAGAATTTCTTGACACCTGTATCCACAGGAGCCCACCTAATATTTGAGGCCAGTTGTGCCAACCTAACACTAAAACAGGCCTGCAGCCTGGGGCCTCAGGTTCTGACTTGGTGCTTGATTAGCCTGAACTCTGTATATGCAAGGGCCAACCTGAAGTCCGGGTCTGCAGCTGTTGGCCTGATAATGGCTGTGGGCATTAGTTGGGCATTGGGGCTGGTCTGGGGCCTTAGGCCAATAGGCTCAACCTAGCACTGGGGCAGGCTCAGAGAGGAAGTCTGCTGAGTAGACCCTGAGCCTGCTCTCTTGATGTGGTGTTCTCCCTTTTCTTTCAGGAATGGGGCTTCCTGAGTGCCGAACCGTAGTGATAATTTTTGATCTTCCAGGTCTAGCCACCCAGTGGAGCTACTGGGCTTCGGGCTGGTACTGGGGAGTGTTTGCAAAGAGTCCTGTGATGTGATCCATCTTCAGGTCTTGCAGCCATGGATACCAGCACCTGCTCTGGTGGAGGAAGCAGGTGTATGAAGTAGACTCTGTGAGGGTCCTTGGTTGTGTTTTTGTTTAGCGCACTGGTTTTGTGTTGGTTGTCCTCCCACCAGGAGGTGACATTTTCAAGATCACATCAGCTGTTGTCCTATAGGGAGGTTGCAAATTTGCCCTGGGGATAAGGTCCTGACCTTTGGTTTGTAAATAATTTCACTTTGTGACAGGCCCAGGAACCCCAAATATCCTAGGGGCCTCACAAAGAGAGAAATTCACCCAATGGATACCGGTGTCTTCAGGTACAGATAAATCTTTGACTGGGTTTGAAGCTTTTAAAAAGGTCTAAACTTAGATCCCTTGCAGAAAAGGTTCCAGCAAAGCCAATTGATGCGAGAGACACAGAGAGAGAGAAAGCTTATATGGCAAATAATTATCCTTGCTGCACTTTACACAAGTCATCAAGTGAAGTAAAATAAGACTAAAAGTTGTTTTACAAATAACTTGATACTGCTATGATTTTATCCTTAATAAAATAGTGAAATTGAAGAAAGAAAAACTATGTTTCAAAATGAACGATAGTACACCTGTTATTAGATTCTTGCTTTGTCCAGTGTTTTTCAGCTTATTATTTTCTACAATTTAGACTAAATCCTAAAATTTTTCCTGGCTACAAGTCTCCAGAATAATGTTTTCAATATTTCTCCTCCTTTATTTTCCCTTTCCCCCATTTTTCCTAATTCAAAGTCACTAAAACTTAAGACGTTTTTTCGCACAGCCCTGCAAACTGAAGCTAGACAACATGAACTTCAGAAGAAAGTAACTGCAACCTATTTATATATATAATCCATTTTCTTCTTTTTATTTCAATATATTTAAGGTTTGAGTGGTTTTTGGTTACATGAATGAATTCTGTAGTGGTGAATTCTGAGATTTTAGTATGCCCATCATGTGAGCAGTGCACAATGTACTTAATAAGTAGTCTCTTATTTCTCACTCCTGTCCCCTGCCAAAGTCCCCAAAGCCCATTATATTACTCTATATGGCTTTCTGTTCTCACACATTAGCTCCCACTTATAGGTGAAAACATACGGTATTTCATTTTCTATTCCTGAATAACTTCACTTAGAATAAGGACCTCCAGGTCCATTCAAGTTGCTGAAAAAGACATTATTTCATTTAATTTTATGCTTGTGTAGTATTTCACAGTGTATATATACCATATTTTTTTTATCCACTCATTGGTCAATAGGCAGGTTGGTTTCACATCTTTGCAGTTGTGAACTGCAAACATATGTGTTCATGGGACTCTTTCATATAATGACTATTTTTCCTTTGGGTAGATACCCAGCAGTGGGATACCTGGATCAAATAGTAGATCTACTTTTAGCTCTTTTAAGGAATTTCCATACTGTTTTTCGTGGAGGTTGTACTAATTCACATTTCCACCAGTAGTGTATAAGTGCTCCCTTTTCACCTCATCCATGTCAACATCCATTGTTTCTTGACTTTTTAATAATGGCCATTCTTGCTGAAATAAGGCAGTATCACATTGTGATTTTAATTTGCATTTCCCTGATAATTAGTGATGTTGAAAATTTCTTCATATGTCTCTTGGCCATTTGTGTATCTTCTTTTGAGGAATGTCTATTCATATCATTTGCCCACTTTATAGGATTATTTGTTTTCTTTTATTTCTTGCCAATTTGCTTGAGATTCTCGTAGATTCTGGATGCTAGTCTTTCATGGGAATCATGGTTTGCAAATATTTTCTCTCATTCTGTTGGTTGTCGGTCTACTCTGTTGATTATTTCTTTTGTTGTGCAGACACGTTTTAGTTTAATTAGGTCTCATTTATTCATTTTTGGTTTTGTTCCATTTGCTTTTTGGGTCTTAGTCATAAATTCTTTGCCTAGGCTAATGTCCAGAAGATTTTCCGATGTTATTTTCTAGAATTTTTATGGCCTCAGGTCTTAGTTGTAAGTTCTTTAGTTGATTTTTGTATAAGGTGAGAGATGGGGATCCAATTTCATACTTCTACATGCGGCTTGCCAATTTTTCCAGCACCATTTATTGAATAGGGTGTTCTGTTCCCAATATATGCTATTGTATGATTTGTCAAAGATCAGTTGGCTATACATATTTGACTTTATTTCTGGGTTCTCTGTTCTGTTCCATTGGTCTAAGTGCCTATTTCTATAGAACTACCATGCTTTTTTTTGTAACTATAGCCTTGCAGTGTAATTTAAAGTCTGGTAATGTGATGCCTTCAGATTTGTTCTTATTGCTTAGTATTGCTTTGGCCATTCTGGTTCTTTCTTGATTCCATGTGAATTTTAGGATTGTTTATTCTAGTTCTGAGAAAAATGATGATGGTATTTTAATGGGAATTGCATTGAAGCTGTAGATTGCTTTGAAACGTATGGTTATTTTCACAATATTGATTCTTCCCATCCATGAGCGTGAGATGTGTTTTCATTTGTTTGTGTCAATGGTGATTTTCTTTAGCAGCATTTTGTAGTTTTCTTTGTAGAGATCCTTCATCACATTGTTAAGTATATTTCTAGGTATTTAATTATTTGCACCTGTTGTAAAAGGTATTGAATTCTTCATTGAATTCTCAGCTTGGTCATTGTTAGCGTGTAGCAGTGCTACTAATTTGTGTACATTGATTTCATAACCTGAGACTTTACTGAATTCATTGATTACATCTAAGAATCTTTTGGAGGGATCTTTAGCATTTTCTAGGTGTATGATCATATCATCAGTGAACAGTGATAGTTTAACTTCTTCTGTTCCAGTTTGGATGCTCTTCATTTCTTTATCTTGTCTGATTGTTCTGGTTGGGACTTCCAGTGCTATGTTGAATAGAAGTGGTGAAAGTGGGCATCCTTGTCTTCTTCCATTTCTCAGGGGGAATGCTTTCAACTTTTCCCCATTCAGCATGATGTTGGCTGTAGGTGTGTCATATATAGCTTGTATTATTTTGAAGTAAGTCCCTTATATGCCTAGTTTTTTGAGGGTTTTTATCATAAAATGATGCAGAATTTTATTGAGTGCTTTTTTTGTATCTATTGAAATAATCATATGGTTTTTGTTTTTAATTCTGTTTATGCTATATAACACATTATTTACTTGCATGTGGTAAACTATTCTCAATCATTATCAATTTTTTTTTGATGTGCTATTGGAATGTTAGCTAGTATTTTGTTGAGGATTTTGCATCTATGTTCACCAGGGATATTGATCTGTAGTTTTCTTTCTTTCTTATGTCCTTTTCTGGTTTTGTAATTAGAGTAACATTGGCTTCATAGAATGATTTAGGGAGGATTTTCTTTTTCTCAATCATTTGGAGTGTTTTCAGTAAGATTGGTACAAATTTTTCTTTGAATGTCTGGAGAACCAACTATGTATCTATCTATTCCTGGGCTTTTCTTTTGTGTTTCCAATTGTTTTATTACTCATTCTCTCTCGCTGCTTGTTACTGGTCTGTTCATGCTTTCTATTTCTTCTTGATTTAATCTAGGAGAGTTGTATATTTCCAGGGAATTTATCCATTTCCTGTAGTTGTTCTAGTTTGTGCACATAAAAGTGTTCATAGTAGTGTTTAATTATCTTTTATATGTCTGTGGTATTGGTTGTAGTGTCTCCAGTTTTATATCTAATTGAGTTTATTTGGATCTTCTCTCCTCTTTTCTTGGCTAATCTCATAATGGTCTATCAATTTTGTTTATCTTTCAAAAAATAAGCTTTTTGTTTCCTTTATCTTTTCTTTTTTTTTTTTTTCCATTTTATGTAGTTATTTTTCTCTATTTATTTTCTTCTGCTGGCTTTGGGTTTAGTTTGTTCCTGTTTCTCTGGTGCTTTAAGTGTGATATTAGATAATTTGTTCTCTTTCAGACTATATGATGTAGGTATTTAATGCTATAAACTTTCCTCTTAGCACTGCTTTAGCTGTATCCCAGATGTTTTTATCACTTATGTCACTATTATCATTCATTTAAAATAGTTTTAAATTTTCATTTTGATTTCATTGTTAACTAATAATTATTCCGGAACAGATTACTTAATTTCCATGTATTTATATGGTTTTAAGGGCTCCTTTTGGAGTTGATTTATCATTTTATTCCACTGTGGTTGTGAAGATACTTGATATAATTTTGATTTTCTTAAATTTATTGAGACTTGTTTTGTAGTCTATTAATGATCTATTTTGGAGAATGTTTCATGTGATGATGAGATGAATGTATATTCTGCAGTTTTTCAGTAGATTGTAAACTGTTAAAACTATTTTGATCTAAAGTGTAGTTTAAGTACATTGTTTCTTGTTGACTTTCTGTCTCAATTATCTATCTCAGGCTGTCAGTGGAATATTGAAGTCTCGCACTATTAATGTTACTTTCTATCTTATTTCTTAGGTCTGATACTAATTGTTTTCTAAATCATGGAGCTCCAGTATTAGGTGTACATAAATTTAGGATTAGTCTATTTTTTCTTGGGTTGATTCTTTTATCATTATATAATGATCTTCTTTGTCTTTCTTTTTTTTACTGTTGTTACTTTAATGTCTGCTTTATATATATGTATATATATGTATATATGTGTATATATGTATATATGTATATGTATGTATATATATGTGTGGGTGTATATATATGTGTGTGTGTGTGTGTGTGTGTATATATATATATATAAAAATAGCTCCTCCTGCTCATTTTTTGTTTCCATTTGTATGGAACATCTTTCTCCATCTTTACCTTAAGTTTATATGAATCCTTATGTGTTAGGTGAGTCTCTTAAAGACAACTGATATTTGATTTATGATATTTTATCCATTCTGCCTTTCTGTATTTGTTTAGTGAAGCATTTAGGCCATTTACATTCAACAGTAATATTGAGAAGTGAGGTACTATTCTCTTCATCATGTTGTTACATAGATACCCTGTTTTTAAAATTGTGTTATTGATTTATAGGCCCTGCGAGTTTTGTGCTTTCAAGACGTTCTATTTTGGTGCATATCGAGCTTTGTTTTGAGATGTAGAATTACTTTTAACATTTCTTGTAGTGCTGGTTTGGTACTGACAAATTCCTTCAGCACTTGTTTCTCTGAAAATGACTTTATTTCTCCTTCATTTATGAAACTTTGTTTTACCGGATACAAAATTCTTGCCTGACAGTTATTCTTTTTAAGGAGGCTAAAGATAGGATCCCAATCCCTTCCAGCTTGCAAAGTTTCTGCTGAAAAAACTGTTGCTAGTCTGATAGCTTTTCCTTTATAAGTTATCTGATGCTTCTATCTCATAGACTTTTGACTTTTTTCCATCATGACTTTAGATAGCTTGATGACTATATACCTTGGTGAAAATCGTTTTGCAATGAATTTCCCAGGAGTTTTCTGAGCTTTTTTGTGTTTGAATAACTAAATCTCTAGCAAAGCCAGGAAAGTTTTCTTCAATTATTTACTCAGGTAAGTCTTCCATACTTTTAGCCTTCTCTTTTCCTGTAGGAATACCAATTATCCTTAGGTTTGATTATTTTATATAATCTCATTTTAATGAGACTTGATTTATTTCTTTGGATTCTTATTTCTTTATCTTTGTACGACTGGGTTAATTCAAAATCCGTATCTTCAAGCTCTGGAATTCTTTCTTTTACTTGCTCTAGTCTATGAAAACATTTTCCATTGCATTTTGTAATTCCCTTTGTGTGTATTTCATTTCCAGAAGTTCTGATTTTTTTTTTCTGGATGATATTTCTCTCTCTAGAACATTTTTTCATTCAAATCCTGAATGTTTTTTAATCTATTTATGTTGATTTTTATCTTTTTCTGATATATATATATATGAGTAGTGTAATAATCAACTTTCTGAATTCTTTATCTTGTATTTCCAAAATTTTATCTTGATTTGGATCCAGTTGTGGGAACCTGGTATAATCTTTTCAGGGTGTTCTACAACCCTGTTTTGTCGTATTACCAGTATTTTATGGTTTCTTCTCATTTGGGTAGACTACTTCTTCTAATTGTTCTTGAACTTATTTTTGATTTGACTTTTTTTTTAAATTTTATTTTTTCTCCTTTAAGAATATTACTTTAGGGATGGGCACAGTAGCTCATGCCTGTAATCGCAGCACTTTGGGAGGCCAAGGTGGGCAGATCACCAGAGGTCAGGAGTTCGAGACCAGCCTGTCCAACATAGTGAAACCCTATCTCTACTGAAAATACAAAAATTAGCTGGGCATGGTGGTGCGTGCCTGTAATCCCAGCTACTTGGAAGGCTGAGGCAAGAGAATAGCTTGAGCCCGGAAGGTGGAGGTTTCAATGAACAGTGATTGCGCCATTGCACTCTAGCGTGGGTGACAGAGCAAGACTCTGTCTCAAAAAAAAAAAAAAAAAGGCTGTTACTTTAATATTTATAGTTTGTTATAGCCTAATTTAGATATTGGTGCTTTTAAGCGTAAAGACTCTGTATGTGTTTCTTGGTTATAGAAAGTCTAATTTTGCCTCAGTATTTTATTTACTGAGTTGATTGTTCAGGCTTCAAAACAGTAAGGGATGTGTTCCTGAGTAGGAACTGGCCGTGGGTAAATGCAATACGCAATGGTAGCCAGAGGTCCCAGCCTTGATAAAAGTGGCGGAGGGAGTTCTCAGTTAGATGTAGTAAGGTATTATCAGGGGAAAGGGTGGGAGCCACCTCAGCTCCTCTGCCAGTTTAGCATGAAAGCTATCCACCTCCCAGATTTATTTCTTTCCCAGTATTCAGACGGGCCCTTGTTTTCATCTGAAGGAATATTGATGTTCCAAGTAGAGAAGAATTGTGACCCTGCCCCTCATGCAAACCTGAATTTGCGGGGTGCCCCTCTTGTGGGGAAGCAGTAAAAGAGAAGTGTTCCAGAAAGGCTGTCAATGAGTGCACCCATGCTGAGCTCCTGTGGTAAAGCTCCAGCTGTGTCTGCAGTGGTGGACAATTCAGCAGCGCAATTGTCTCTCCCTGCTGAAAGAAATTTCCCACCAGAGGACAGATATGGGACCCAAGGGCTGCCATGCAGATAACTTTGTCCTATGGGGTGTTTCCTTGATGTGGTGCTCATCCACTTCTGCCAAGAGTAGGAGTTCCTGAGAGCCAGACTGCAGTTTAGTTTATCTGGTATATGACCTTCCGGGGGCATCCCACCAGAAAAGGGTTGTAAGATACTGGAAGTAGGCCAGCATATAAAACCCTAAGTCTAAGGTCAAATGGGGCACTTACCTTCAAGATGTCCACTTGGTCCTCTTCCAGATGTACTTTACTTTCTTTTCATTCCTGCTCTAAAGCTTTTTAATAAACTTTCACTTCTGCTTTAACAATTGCCTCAGTCTCTTCTTCTGCCTTATGCCCCTCAGTTGAAATCTTTCTTCTGAGGAGGCAAGAATTGAGGTTGCTGCAAACCCATATAGATTCACTGCTGATAACAGAATAGCATACTTTCAGATTGCTTTAAATAATCAAAGTTGACTTATAGAGCCAATAAAAACCCTTCGGGAAAACTGACTTCATACCTTGTCTACACAGTCCCTGTACAGGGTTTCTGACCTGTGGTAAGTAAAGAGTGTTGCTTTCTGACAGGCGCAGAATAACCCAAATTATCTTGGGACCTTGAAGTGAGGAATTTACCCAATTAATACTGGTATTGCAACCAGGTAGGTACTGGCTGGACTTCAAGGCTTTAAAAATGTCTAATCTGAGATTTCTTATGGAATAAAGTTTCAGCAAAGCCAATTTTAAAAAGGAGATTCCATGCCAAATAACTATTCTTGCTGACTTTACGCAAATACTCAGGTCAAGTATACTAAAACTAAGAGTTTTTTAAAAGTAAATTTGTCCTACTATGATTTCTCTTCAGTAAAATGGGAACTGGAGAGAGAAAACGATGTTTCATTAAAAAAAAAAAAAAAAAAACTATAGCACACCTGTTATTACATTCTAGTCTTGTCTGCTGTTTATAAGTTTTTTGCTATTTTCTGCAATGTGGAGTCGATTCTGAATTCTTTCTGGGCTACAGGTCCCCAAACTGATTCTTTAAATTTTTTCCTTTCTTATTCTGACTTGGACACAACCAAGGTGTTACTACCTCTTTTCTGAGGCGCGGCAAGCTGAAACTTAACTCTTTGCAATATAGGCGAGAGAAAAACATGTCAGATTGCCACCACTATCATCCTCTAAAAAGATGCTTTGAGTCTAACATCTGGATAAACTGTGCCCATCATTAACTTTTTCTTCTGTCTCTGTAGATGTGTGTCTTATTAAAAAATCTGTTTGCCTTCACGACATACAGAGGCCTAGCCCATCTGCAATACCACCTCCTGAAAATGAGAAACAGCTGTTTGGTTAAACTAATGTAGTCCCAGGACTAAGACACTGACTAATAAGATATGAGGCAGTGTATTTAAATTTGCTCAATCTGCCTTTTTTAGCAACCTATAGCGCACTCTTCATTTGAGTGCTGTACTAGAACTGTGGCTAAGAATATTAATGTCTTTGTAATACACCCCTGAGTACATGCAGATAGCTGCAAAGCAGTGGTTTCACTTCTATTTCCCTGGGCTGACACCTCCAACTATGCCCCCCACACCAGCAGTAAGAAGCCAGAGTGGTTCATCACCCACTTTCTATCTCTATAGCTAACACCTTAAGAATAAGACGTATTGATGCTAAAGAAAGGGACTGAAACTGCCTTTGCCAGAGTTCTATCTGTGAGAAAAATATAACAGTAAACTAAGCTAACTCAACCTCTACCTTGCCTTTTCCTTAATTATTCTTGAACTACCCGGCCAAGCTAATTTTGGAAGGCCTTTAGGTTACAGTTTAAATGATAATAGGCCTTGCCCCAAACTCAACTGCTTTTGTAAAGCTAATGGCAATCAGGCTCAGGGGAGGAGAGGAACCTGAGTCTTACTAAGGTGCAGACACAGATTGTTATCCATTATTCCAGAGGTTATAGGATATACAACTTCCCCAATTACTCCTGCAAGTAATGTTACTATTGTAGATTGGCCATTTGAGATATCTTTCCAGGTTTTTTTTTGCATGTCTGACACCCATGCCTCCACCTGGACCACAACCCACACCCTCTCCCCGCCCCCTCCCATGGCCCCACCCAGAAGCAATTTAGCCCACAAGAAGACAGCTTTGACCCCCTGTCAGTTCGTCTCTGCTTCAGCCAACCAGCAGCAAGCACCTGTTACCTAGCCACCCCCACCCCTCCCCTCAAACTTCCTTTGAAAACCCTTTAACCTACTAGCTTTGGACTAGATGATTTGAGTGCAAACTCCATAGCCCACATAGTGTGGCAGGCTTCACGACTATTACACTCTTCCTCTACTACAAAAAGCTGTGGTCTTTCTTATGCAAGTGGTGGGGCTACTTTTAGGCATTTACATAAAATGTGAAAGGAAAAACTAAAACTCTGGGAAAATTCCAATTCATCAGGTTAAAAGTAAAAAAAAAAAAAATATGTGAAAGCTGAGTGATACAAGAAACTGTCTTTTTTTTGGTTCCTAAGCAGATAGCTACAGAAAAAATGTTAAATATCTTCACAGGTGAAGAAGGTTTATGTTCAATCTTTATCTTTTTGAGACGGAGTCTCTCACGCTTGTCAGCCCCAGGCTGGAGTGTGGCGGGTCTCGGGATCTCAGCTTCACTGCAGCCCGGCCCCAGGCATGCATTCTCCTGCCTCAGCCCCTGAGAAGCTGACTACAGGCCTCCCCAACACGCCCCTCAAGCTTAGTTTTTGTATTTTAGTAGAGATTGCCCACCCAGGTTAGCCAGGATGGTCTCATCTCCTGACCTCTTTGATCCGCCTCTCTGCCTCCCGTAAGTGCTGGATTACAGGTTTGAGCTACCGGGCCTCATGTCCTTATCTTTATGTAAAGTGCTGAGTCAGGAGTTTTTCTCTGCCAATGGTTCATGGTCTCTCTATTAATCCTTGAATAATGAAGCTGCGGACCTTCGTGTGAGCGCGTTAGAGCTCAGAAAGAGTCCACGGACCAGGAGAGTGAGCAGCAGAGCAGTTTATGTAACAAAGCGAAAGTAAAGCTTGCATGTGGTGGAAGGGGACCCGGAAGGGTTACCGTTGCTGGCTTGGGTGGCTAGGGCTTATATCCCTGTGTTACTCCCTCCCATTTCTTTCTTTTTGTCCATTGAGAGTGGTTCTTTTTTCAATCGTCCCTTGGAGTGGTTAATTTTGAATCCTTCACTCAATTGGTTAAGAACTCAAAACCCTGAGTCACAGGGGTCTTTTTCGAAAGTCCCCGAACCAGCCCAGGAAGTCCCACCAACTCCACCCCTCCATCTACTGAGCCAGAGATGAATACATAATTGACTATTCCCCTACCTGCTTATTTTGCCTTATAACATGTAGATTACCATACCCTCCTTTTTTTTAAAGTTTAAAAAAAAAAAGATATTTAAAATTCCCAGTCAAATTTTTCAAAGCCCTCCAAAATCATCTTTGGAGAAAAACAGACCATTTCTGTGATTCTATGGTTTTTTTCTTCTGGGCATGTCCTGAAACTTGACAAAATAAATCTTTAAATTGGATTGAGACCTGTCTCTGTTACCTTTTGGTTTACAATGGAACTTATTGAGCCACATCTATTGTATAGATGTGGCTTTCCAAAGGAATTGCTGGAAACCAAAGCTAAGGTACCAGCAGGGCCTCACTGAAGCCCCACCAAGTTTGAGCTTCTCCTCTGGTGGAACTGGTAAGTCCTCCTAAGCCCCGGACCGCCCTTTGGTTAAAGGTCCTTGATTTATTCCGAGCTGGTTTTCTCCTAGGAAGTTGTTGTTTAAGAATCCTAACTCTAGTTCAGAGATGCGTTCTAAAGGGACTTCTCTACTGCTTTTTCTCCTAAAATTTATCTTAACTCAGGTTGTCGGTGTGTATTTGCATGAGGGACTAAATTGTTTTAATAGATAAATGAGAAACTGACTTTTTCAGCTCTGAAGAGAAAGGGCGCTTGCTCCTCCCAGCCAAAAGGCACCCCTGGGTGACTGTGGGCCTCATAGGAGTGTCTGGGGGGGTTGATTCCCGTGACGTGCAGTGGCCCTGCAGGAAAATCCCCAACAAAAATTAATTTAAAAAATGGCTCGTCCAGGAAATGCATATGAGGTCTAACGTCTAATGACCCAGCATTTTTCCCCATACGTTTTTGTTTTGTTTTGTTCTGTTTTGTTTTGTTTTTGAGATAGAGTTTTGCTCTTGTTGCTCAGGCTGGAGTAGAATGGTGCGATCTTGGCTCACTGCAGCCTCTGCCTCCTGGGTTCAAGAGATTCTCCTGCCTCAGTCTCCCAAGTAGCTGGGATTACAGGCACTCACCACCACACCCAGCTGATTTTTTTTTTTTTTTTTTTGTATTTTTAGTAGAGACGGGGTTTTGCCATGTTGACCAGGTTGGTCTTGAACTTGTGACCTCAGGTGATCCACCCGCTTCTGCCTCCCAAAGTGCTGGCATTACAGGCGTGAGCCACCGCGCCCAGCCTTTTTTTTTTTTTTTTTCTCTAAAGCAAATTAATGCAGGACATAATTTTCACATGGACAGGACTTGTCCTTTCAAGATCATGGCCCAAAGGAGTCATAAACATATGTTGGTGGATCAGAATCAAAACTGAAGGGTGGAATGGCAAATCACTCTTAGTAAATATCTCTGTATGCAATTATTACTAAATTATCTCCCTCTCTTTCCCCTCTTGTCCTTTCATTCAAATCCTATTTCAACAACCCTGCTTTATCTAGTTTTAATTTTTCTTCAACACAATTATATGCCTAATCAATCTTTTGAAATTTCTTTGTTCTCATTTTTTACCAAATAGGCACTTATTCTGCAATTATCGTTTGTTGTGGTTTATTCTGTTCCGTCTTTGTTTACTTTGAGTAAACAGATGTGAGATTTCCATTATGAGTATACTACAGAGACATCAACAGTTAAACATAGGTTTTCCTCTGCAAAAGCCTTGGAATAAGCTGGTTACAACTAGTATATCATTTAAAAGCTATTAATGTGACTGGTGGCAAATCCATGTGGGTCTGCAGTAACCTCAATTCTTGCCTCCTCAGAATAAATAATTCAACCAAGAAGACATAAGGCAGAAGGAGAGAGCAAGGTAAGATTTAGGGCAAGAATGAAAGTTTATTAAAACGCTTTAGAGCAAGAACAAAAGGGAGAAAGGTACACTTAGAAGAGGGCCAAGGGAGTGACTTGGAAGACAAGTGTACTGTTTGACCTTTTGACTTGGGGTTTTATATGTTGGCATACTTCTGAGGTCTTGCACCCCTTCTTCCCAGACTCACCCCTTCTTCCTTGTACAGCACATGAAAGCTTTTTAAATAACATTGATGAATGTTTAAAAATAGATAAATTGCTAGTACTGCAAATTGTTCGTACATAGTGTAGAATAGCAATTTAACAACCTTAAATATGATATTTTATAATATTTGTAAGTTAACAATACTGTGAAAGATGTCAATAATAATGTTTCATCTGTATATTAAGTGAAGTTTTAGACAACTCAGAAATAAAGATGCTATTTGAAGTTATTTTTTGTAATAGCTTAATTGTGATATAATTCACGTGACATGTAATTTACCCACCTAAAGTGTTACTCACTTTTGTTTAATGTTTTTAGTAAACAGTTTGATCTCTGTGTCCACAGGTTCTACATCCTCAATTTAACAAACCCCAGATTGAAAATAGTTTTAAATAAAAATAAATAATAACTATATGACAATTAAAATAGTACAAATAAAAACAACACAGTATAACAACTAATTACATGGTATTTATAATAGGTATTTTAAATAATCTAGAGATAATTTGAAGTATATGGGAGCACGTGTGTTATTTGCAAATATTATGCCATTTTATATAAAGGGGATAGGCATTTGAGATTTTTATATTTTCAGGGGTCCTGGAACCAATGCACCCATGGGTACCAAGGGACAACTGTATTCACAGAGTTTTGCAACCATCAGCACAATCACTTTTATAACATTTTCCACATTCGCAAAAGATATTCTATCCTATCTAGCAGTTATTCCACATTTCCTCCTATCCCCCCAGCCCTAGGAAACCACTTGGCTAATTTTTATCTCTATGGTTTGCTTGCACTGTATATCACATATAAATCAAACCATGAAATATGTTATTGTGTTCATACTTTCATTTTCAGATTCTTCATTGCCAGTGTTTGGAAATACATTTGAAATTTGTGTGTAGATCTTGTGCCCTGCTTCCTTGATGACTTAATATATTAGATTACAAGATTTATTAGTATTTAATTAATTCTTAGTATTTTCTATGTACAAGATGATGTCATCCACAAGTAGAGATAGGTTTATGTTTTTCTTTCCAAGATATTTATTTATTTATTTAGTTAGTTAGTTATTTCCTAATCTCCCTGGCTAAGAACTCCAATAAGGTTTTTTAAAGAAGTGTCAAGAGTGGACATTCTTGGCCTGGGGTGGTGGCTCACGCCTGTAATCCCAGCAGTTTGGGAGGCCAAGGCCCATGGATCACCTGAGGTCAGGAGTTCAAGACTAGCCTGGCCAGCATGGTGAAACTCCATCTCTACTAAAAATGCAAAAATCAGCCAGATGTGGTGGCACGCGCCTGTAATCCCAGCTGCTAGTGTGGGCTGAGGCAGGAGAATTGCTTGAACCCAGGAGGCGGAGGTTGCAGTGAGCCGAGATTGTGCCACTGCACTCCAGCCTGGGCAACAGTGCGAGACTCCATCTCAAAAATAAATAAATAAATAAATAAATAAATAAAGTGGACATTCTTATCTTGTCTTATTTTGTCCCTCATCTCAGTGGGATAGCATTAGGACTTTGACCACTAAGTATGATGTTAGCTGAGAGATTTGTAGATGCTTTTTATCAGATTGAGAATGTTTTCTTCTATTTCAACTTCATTGAGTGTTTTTTTTTTTTTTTCATGAACGAGTGTTGGATTTTTTCAAATGCTTTATTTCATCTATTGAGATTATTGTGTAGTTCATATCCTTTACTCTAATGAAAAGGTATGTTGGTATATTAGATTAATGGTTTTCACATATTGAAATACTTTTCCAATCCTGAGATAAATCCCACTTGTCACTGGTGTGTAATCCATTTTATATGTTGACGGATTCATTTTGCTAGTTTTTTTCTTGAGGTCTTTTGCATGTGTAATTCATAATATATAGTGGTTTGTAGCTTTCTATTTTCTGGCATCATGGTAAGAGTGGCCTCACTGAATGAGTTGGGAAATGTTTAAACTTTTCTATATTTTAGGAGAGTTTTTGAGTATTGATATTAATTTTTCTTTAAACATTTATTAGAAATCCCCAGTGAGCCACCTGGGGCAGGGCTTTTTTTTTTTTTTTTTTTTTTTCTCTATTTTAGTGAAATATGTATTTAGATTTTCTGTTTCTTCTTTGTTAAGTTTTGGAATTAGTATCTTTCTATTGTAGTTAGTTGTGTATTTTACCTTCAATATCTAGTTCATTGGCGTATAACGCTCATAATATTCCCTTATAATCCTTCAATACTGCTTTGTACCTCTTCACATCATTTGTAATGATTTTGGCAAATATATTTCTGTATGTCAGAGGCCTAACAACACAATTATATATATACTATTTTAAAAAATTACTTGCCAAATCATTTAAAAGAATAAACAAAGAAGAAGTGTATATTTATTATGTCTTGTATAACTACATAATTGCCTTTATCTATATTCGTGTATGTGTGTGTGTGTGTGTGTGTGTGTGTAACTGAAATATTGTCTGGAGAAATTATCAGCCTGAAGACCTTCCTTTATTATTTCTTCTATGGTACCTCTTCTAGCAAAAAGTTCTATTAGGTTTTTTTTTTTTCTATTTTAGGAATATTTTTATTTCTATTTAATGTTGTAAGACTAGTACTGCTGATTGTAGAATTATTGGTTGATTGTATTCTTTTTCTTTCAGTAATTTGAATATGTCTTCTCGATGCCCTGTGGGCTGCTTCATTTCTAAAATGAAGTGTCAGTTTCCTTAAGATTGTTTTATAAGTGACAAGTCATTTTTCTCTTCTTTCAAAATTTTGTCTTTTGACTAGTCTGTTAGCATTTTTATCATAATATAGCTAGGTGTGAATCTCTTTCTGTTTATTCTACATAGATTCTGTCGAGCTTCTTGGATGTATAGATTAACTTTTTTCAACAAATTAAGGAACTATTTAGCACTTATTTTTTTAAAGTCTATTTTTGCTCCTTTCTCTGCTCTCTTTCTACCAGTCTCGTTTTACCAATGTTAGGACCCTTAATTGTGTCTCCATTTTTCTGAGGCTCTGTTAATTTTTCTTCATTAATTTTCTTTCTGCTTCTCAGATAGCTTAATTTCTGTCAGCTTCTGTTAATGTTCATATATTCTTTATTTGTAGTTACCCTGAGGATTACAAACAATATTCTAAAATTATAGCACTCTATTTTGAAATGATGCCAAATTAACTCAAAATGCATACAGTCTACTCCTAAACAGCTCTGTCCTATTTTTATGTCGCTAATGTTACAAATACATCTTTATGCATCATGTATTCATTATCATATATTTATGTCTATGTCTACCTTTAAATTATTTACAAATAAAGTAGAATTTCAAACCAAAATTACAGTAATACTGCTTTTTATATTTGCTAGTGTATATATATTACCAGAGATCTTTATAGCTTCATATGGCTACAAGTTACTGTCTAGAGTATTTTTATTTCCAACCTGAAAGTCTCTTTTGAGCATTTCTTAAGGACCACTTCTAATGACAGGCCTGTTTCCTTATGTTTTTCTGTGTATAAGTTAAACTTTCCTGTTTCTCTGCATGCCTCACAGTTTTTTTGAAAACTGAACATTTTAGATAGCACTTTGTGGCAATGCTGGATAACTGATTTCCCAAAAGCTGTTGTAGTTTATTTTTTAATTGATTGGCGTACTAATTTATTGAGGTATGTTATCTCCACATAGAACATAAAGCCCTTAATATTGTTCCTAAGAAAGCTCAGCCTTGGTGTGTGACCACAGTCACCCACGGAATGGCAATGGCTTTATCAGGATTCTCTTTGACTGTCTCTTTCATTGATTATACACAGATGGTAGGCTGCACTTATTATGCACTGATTGCTCCATTGTTTTTAATAACACCCTAGGGGATAAATTATTTCACAGTTTGACACAATTAAATTTTGACTCCTTTGCAGAGATAATTTTTGTTTTGTTTTGTTTTGTTTGTTTTTGTTTTGAGACAGAGTTTCTCACTTGTTGCCGAGGCTGGAGTGCAATGGCGCAATCTCGGCTCACTGCCACCTCAGCCTCCTGGGTTCAAGCGATTCTCCTGCCTCAGCCTCTCGAGTAGCTGGGATTATAGGCACCTGCCACCATGCCTGGCTAATTTTTTGTATTTTTAGTAGAAACGGGGTTTCACCATGTTGGCCAGGCTGGTCTCGAACTCCTGTCCTCAAGTGATCTGCCAGCTTTGGCCTCCCAAAGTGCTGGGATTACAAGTGCGAGCCACCACACCTGGCCTGTGGAGATAATTTTTGAGATCAGTGTTTGATGATTGTTCTGATGCCAAAGGAGCTCTTTTTAGCTATCTCCTTTGGTGATTCTTCCCTTGAGGGGCAAAACCTTGGTGTTTCTCTTCTCCCTCCGCTATGTGTTGGCAGAAGCAAAATTCTAAGCTAGTGCTTCATGGAATTTGAGGCTTCCATTTTTGACCTGGAATTTCATTTTCCCCTGGAATTTCTTATGTAGCTGAAAGGGGCAAAAAATGCTGAGTTCTGCTCCCTCGTGGAAGATATCATAACACTCAACTGGTAAATGGAGGGAGAAGGGGCCTTTGTCCTTAGCTGCATCTTCCTGGAGTGTGGCTTCCATCACAGTGGGCTAGGAGCAGGAGGGAGGGTATAGGTCATAGTTCAAATGCAACAAGCTCTCACTGCTGTTACTGAGTTTTAGTATTTTTTTGAGTAATACTAAAAGTTTTAAAATAATGTAAAGGTTTTAAAAATAATTTTTACCAGTTATGCTTGTTTTCTTGGGAAATGGGTTCGCTGTGTTTTGCACTGCCATTCCAAAAGTGAAACTTTAATTTTTTGGAATTCTTCAATTTATTTCGATTCTCATAGATTTGGTCTTGATACATATTTCCTCCTAAATTCTAAGTGTGACATAATTTTAATGAAAAAAAACAGACATGTTTTCAGTATGTATATTTTTAATTTTCAAACGATCTCACATTTACAGAAAATTGCAGGTATAGTATAAATACTTTATTTCCAAACAAATCAATAAGTCACTAACATATTATAGCCCTTTTAGTTTTCTCTGTGTTAAAAATAAATTCCCCAACAAAACCAAAATGCAATAATCAAAATCAAGAAATTAACATGGATGCTTCACTACCATTTAATCCTCAAACTACAATCAAATTTCAACAAGTGTCTCAATAATGGGTTTTTGTTTGATTGTTTGTTTTGTTTTGTTTTTTTCTTAATCACAAAAGGTACCATTTTGGAAGCTCATGTTGTATTTGTTTCTCATGTCAGTTTAGACTCTTTGAACTGGGAAGATTCATTTTGTGTTTCTTTTACTTTTATGCCTGTGACATTATGAAAAAATGTAGGTAGTTATTTTGTACAGTGCTACTCAGTTTGGTTTTTTTGTTAGACTCAGTGTCATGTATCTTTGGCAGTTGGATTACTTTTCTATTGCTGCATAACACATTAATACAAGCAATGGCTTAAAATAATGTACATTTATTTTCTTATAATTTCCACGCTTTCATATTTTAGGCAAGGCTTACCTGCTCAGTGTCTCACCAGATTGAAATAGAGGTGTCAGTTAGGGCTATATTTTAAGCTCAGAGTTCTCTTCCAATTGCACTGGTTGTTGGCTGAACATATTTCCTTGCTGCTGTTAACCTGAACTCTTCAATTCCCAAAGGCCGCCTTTCATAACTTGCCCATGACTCTTTCCATAACATGGTTTTTCAAGGTTATTAGAAAAGCACCTAGTGTAGCTTTGAGTCTCATCCCTAGACCCTTTTTTAAAAGTGTATTAGTTTGCTAGGGCTGCCGTAGCAAAATATCACAGACTAATATGCTTAATAAAAATTTATTTCTCATGGTCTTGGAAGCTAAAAGTCCAATAGGAGTTGTCAAGATTGGTTTCTTCTGATGCCTCTCTCCTTGGCTTACAGATGACTGCCTTCTCACTGTTTCATCAAATGGTCTTTTCTCTGTGCACAAATGAATCACTGGCGTCTTTCTGTATGTCTTAATCCCTTTTCTTATAAGGGTACCAATCAGGTTGGACTAGGGCCCAATTTTAATGACCTCATTTATCTTAATTACCTTTTAAAAGTCCCTATTACTAAATACAGCCACATTCTGAGGTACTGGGGTTTCATACTTCAATATATGAATTCTGATGGGAAACAATTCAGCCCGTAATACAAGGTCACCTAACTGAGTCAAACCCGCAAAGAATAACCTGACTTTTATTACCTTAAAGCCAATGGATTTGTGACTTTAATTACACCTAGAACATTTCTTCACCTTGTTATATGATATAATCTAAATGTCTTCAGGGGGGTGATATGCTGTCATATATAGTTCTGCCAACAGGTTCTGCCCACAGTCGGGGAGGTATTGTAAAAGGGAGTGATTCATTGCGGGTCATGGTAGAATTCTGACTACCCTAGCAAAAATAGCCCCAGTGTAATGCTGCATTGTTCTCAATGGATGCGCGGTTGTATAAACATTGAAAACCATGGGTAATGCCTGCAATACCTCCAATTACATTTCAGTAAAACAGATTTCATCTAGTTTCCTCTTTTCCCTTATTTGCAAGTCTTGTCTCAGGAAAGTGAGAAACCTAACCCCCATTACCCTTAATATATACTTGATTAATCCCCTGGTATGTAACTATTTTCTCGCTACTACCACCACCTCTTCCTCTACACTGATACCTTTCTTACCCCTCTCAGGCTCCAACATCGTATATGCAGCTGCTTGCTTACTCGTTGGTGTGGATACTCTTCTTACACTACTCTGGATCCGACACCAAGTGCCAGACCACCCGTTTACATTCTAACTCTGGATGCTGGCATTGTAACTCTGCTTGAATTCTGACTTCCTCTGCTTCATGCACTCTTCCTGTACCTACCAGCACACATACACAGACACTTTTCTTACCCTGCTATATTAAATTTTGAAATAATACAATAATTTAATTCATTATATTTCAAAATAATTATAAATGTGGCCAGTTTTCTTTTTCCAGCCACACATATTTTTTCTGGTTAAATATATTTGTTTTATTCATCTGACCTCCTACATGTGTAACAAAGTAGTATAAATAGTGGATGCTGTGAATAGATGTTTGTGTATATACTGACATTATTTCATTTCTGTGGGGAAACCCCATGGCGTAGTTGGGAAAAAAAAAAAAAACCATGAACTTTTTGATAGACTGTATTTCAAATACCAACTCTACCACATTGAACAGTGGGAGCTGTTGATATAAGGGTAACTTCTGTGTCCATTCTCTCCAGGGCATGAACTCTTTATTAATTCCGTCCAAGAATATAGTTTTGGTGATTGAGAAACTAAAAAGCTTTTTTATTTGTTTCTCATACATTATAAAGCAGTGTTTTTAACCTAATTTAACCTAATTTGGAATTGTGAAAACCTAATAAAAGACATAGGCCCTTTTTCCCTCCAAATAATGCCTATCCACAAACACATGCTCATGCATACACACACAAACATACTTACACACACACACACACACACACACAGAGTTTTGCAGTTAGCACAAAATTTAAAGGTTTTCAATTCCTCTAGTTTGAGAATCCTTGACTTACAGTTAACTGACTTACTGCTGCATCAAGGTAAAATTAGGATATGCCAAACCAATGCAAGTCATATATATATTTATATACATGTAGAATAAATTCCTGTACACTAATTGCCTGTGTATCTCAATAGCACATAACAGATGCCTTTTTCCCAAATTTTTGGAATTTAAAAAGTAACAATTCTCTTCTTGATGTTTTACTTGATATATTTCAGATATTACCTGTTGATAACTGAGAGAATATTCTTAACAAATTTTGCAGACAGAGCTAAATAAACCAACTAGTTTACTCAAAATTATATAAAATGGTCTATACAACCATTAATAAAAGCAGTTGATCTTGTCAGTATCTAGATAATTCATATATGTATCGTATATATAATATATTTTATTTTATATAACTGATATATATAATATTTACATTTTACTTAATTGTGGACTTTTTATGGATAGTGTGAAAACTAGTGTGTCCCCAGTTTTATCCTAATTTTGTAGACTTTGGTGAATTTTCCCCTTTTGTACAAAAAGGACATTTTATTCCTGAAATAAAGTCCCATATTTTATCCATTTCCTGTAACCAAGTATACCTGAAAATATTTGGAGAATTCTTATGTATCCCAAACATCCACCTTTTAGATCAACTAGCCAGCTTGCTGGAAACTATATTATTTCCTTCCCTGTAGTTTCAAGTCGTTGACGTTTGCTTGTTTTGGTCAGCATGCATTCATTCTTCCTAATTCTTCATAGTAATATCCTGGGTTTCAGTAGCTATGCATCCCTATCCAACATAGCTAATGCATTTGAAAGACAGTAGACCCACCTGAGCTTTAGAAGAGGAATCAAACCAATCAGAAAATTTCATTCACTTGTCTCAGTGATTTGTTTGGGGCTACAAAAGTTGCAATTTTAAATATGGCAGGTAGGGAAGGTTTTACTGATAATGTGACATTTGGGCAAATATTTGAAGAAGGTGAGACAACTAGTCCTTGTAAGTATCTTGGGAAAGAGTGTTGTCTTTGGCACTCCCAAACCCCTTTACTCTACATTTTATTTTTTGCATGTCACTTATGATCTTCTATCATGCTATATAATTGACTCATTGATGATATTCTTTATCATACAATCTTCATTCAAGTATAGAAGCATGATGAAAGCACAGATCTTTGTTTATTTACTTATCTACTTCCAGCATTTAGAACAGTGTTTCACACATAATAGTGTTCAAAAATATAAGTTACATTAAGTCAGTAAGCAATTAAAAATTTACTACCAGCCGTAGTAGCTCCTAGTGTTCATTGACCCTGTCACTTCAACAGATATTCTCATATAAACAGCCTCTTGCTTAGTTCCCCAGCTGGATTATATGTTGCAGAGGCCCTAGGGATGCTTTCCACTATTTCTTATGTGTCTGTATGAAAGGTTCCAATTCATGCTGTGGTTTTGACATAAGAAATGAACCAGTTTTTCCCCACACCTCTTTTCAATATTTTCGGAATTTACTCAGGTAGAAACAGACAAACAACTAATTCTCAGTATATCAACCTTCTTCATTATTTGGCAAAACGCCCATTATGGAGTATGATTTTCATTTGCATAATATGAAACTCATTAAATGCTCATGTGTTTGTGTGTGTGTCTATACATGAATTTTCCCCAAATAAAAAGGATTCTTATCAAAAGAAGGATCAGAAAGCTAGCAGTAATTTTAAAAGCATGGATTGTCTCCTCGTCTAAGCTTCACAGTTTGCGTATCTCGGACAATACTATTATACTACCTTTTAGAATACTCTACTAAGAATAAATTACATGAAAAATATTTTTTGGAATACATTATTTGTCAAAGTGTAATGCACACCTATGAATGAATGTACACATACATATGCACATTCACAAACACACACATGTTTATATTTAACAACTTTTATTATAAAAAACTGTCATATTAGTTTTCTACTGTTGCCCATATCAAGTCACTACTAATTTAGCAGCTTAAAGCATTGCAATTTTATCTGACAGTTCCATAGGTCAGAAGTCCAGGTAAAGTGTATCCCAGTTGGATCCTCTGCTTAGAGTTTCACAGACCAAAATCCTGGTGTCAGCTAGAATGTACTCCTTTTTTGAAGCTCTAAGGAATAATTTGCTTCCAAGAGCATTCCTTTTTTTCTTCTTACAGATTTTAGTTCCCTGCAGCTATGGGGCTGAAGTCCCTGTTTCTTTTCTGATGCGTGCTGGGAGCCTATCTTAAGGCCACCTATATTCTTCATCATGCAGATTCCTCCATAATCAAACCAGTAACGTTGGATTCTTGATCATGCTTTGAAACTCTCTAGTTATCTGATTTTAAGGGTTCATTTTGGCCCATTCACATAATCCAGCATTATCTTCTCATTTTAAGGTCTCTAAATAATAACTTAAATTATATCTACTAAGTTTGTTTTTCCATATAACTTAATATATTCACAGACTCCAGGAATTAGTCCATGATCATCTTTTGGGGCACACTCTGCTTAACACACTTCCCAAACCCAATTTCAGAGCCCCTGCCTTAAATTTTCACCTCTTACCCTGGTACACTAACCTCTGGTACCTGAGAAGAAGAAGAAACATTCCATTCCAATAATCAAAGATTTCGTATATCTTAAATGCTATTGGAGTCCAAATGAACAGTACTTATTCTTGCATTTTTTGCAGAATTGTTATAGCATGTTAATCAAAAGCAACTGTGCTTTGAGCCTTCATAATAGCCCTTCTCCCGTATTAGCTGTTGAAATAAAACTGAACCAAGTTTAGCATTACGCATACACAATCTGTTTTAGTTAAAGAAAAATAACTGTGATTTAGTTAAAGAAAAACAACATGACCTTGAGCTGTGAATTTCCATTACTAATAATCTCTAAAGATTGATTCATAAGATTAAAGTACAATTTTTACAAATTTATTTAAAATGATGATATTTGTTGTTAGGTGAGGTGAAAACTGTAAAAGTTTTTCATGATTGTGGTAAGTAGTCGTTAATTTTCATCCTAGATTTTAGACTTCCATATTTTAATTTTTTTTCTAGATATTTTCTAATGAGTTCAACTGCCTGAATCCCCTGAAAAAACAAAGAAACAAACAAACAACAACAACAACAACAACAAAACGGTAATTCAGAAGTTCTATAAACATATTATGTACTCTTTCAAAATATTAAATTCCTGGTAAATAAATATCATTCTAACTTTACTTTTACTATATTTCTAAACCTTGAAACATTCTTTACTAAGATATAATACTATTATATGTTGCTTAGAACTTTCAGTTCTAACTAAGATGAAGTAATAGAGATTGGATTTTCTCTCCCAACCAAAACTACTATAAAATTACACAAAATATATCAAACAACAATTTTCAGTCATTGGACATCAGTAGCAGAAAGCGATATAACTAAGAAATGTGGCAAAACTGAGGCATTTCCTAAGATTGGTTGATTTACTGACTGAAGAAAGCCTTATATCACAGAGCAAGGAGGTGAAATTCAGAGAAACTAGTGGTCTCTGTAAATTGTGGAGAGACAATTAGTATTTGAGGAAGAAAACAAACTAGAGTTTGCAGAACAGAGGTCCAGTAATGAGATAGCTATAGTGGAGGAGAGTTCTGGATATCTACAGAGGGCCCCTTGAGTATGCATACAAAGAAATTCCCAGAGTCCAATTCTGTGAAGAAAGTCATTGGTAGCTTGATGGGGATGGCTTTGAATCTACAAATTACCTTGGGCAGTATGGCCATTTTCATGATATTGATTCTTCCTGTCCATGAGCAGAGAATGTTCTTCCATTTGTTTGTGTCCTCTTTCATTTCGTTGAGCAGTGGTTTGTAGTTTTCCTTGAAGAGATCCTTTACATCCCTTGTAAGTTGGATTTCTAGGTATTTTATTCTCTTTAAAGCAATTGTGAATGGGAGTTCACTCATGATTTGGCTCTCTGTTTGTCTGTTATTGGTGTATAGGAATGCTTGTGATTTTTGCACATTGATTTTGTATCCTGAGACTTTGCTGTAAGTTGCTTATCAGCTTCAGGAGATTTTGGGCTGAGACGAAGGGGTTTTCTAAATATACACTCATGTCATCTGCAAACAGGGACAATTTGACTTCTTCTTTTCCTAACTGAATACCCTTTATTTCTTTCTCTTGCCTGATTGCCCTGGCCAGAACTTTCAACACTATGTTGAATAGGAGTGCTGAGAGAGGGCATCCCTGCCTTGTTCCAGTTTTCAAAGGGAATGCTTCCACGTTTTTGCCCATACAATATGATATTGGCTGTGGGTTTGTCATAAATAACTCTTATTATTTTGAGATACGTCCCATCAATACCTAGTTTATTGAGAGTTTTTAGCATGAAGGGCTGTTGAATTTTATCAAAGGCCTTTTCTGCATCTATTGAGATACTCGTGTGGTTTTTGTCTTTGGTTCTGTTTATATGCTGGATTACGTGTATTGATTTGCGTGTGCTGAACCAGCCTTGCATCCCAGGGATGAAGCCCACTTGATCATGATGGATAAGCTTTTTGATGTGGTGCTGGATTCATTTTGCCAGTATTTTATTGAGGATTTTTGCATCGATGTTCATCAGGGATATTGGTCTAAAATTCTCTTTTTTGTTGTTGTGTCTCTGCTAGACTTTGGTATCAGGATGATGCTGACCTCATAAAATGAGGTAGGGAGGAGTCCCTCTTTTTCTATTGACTGGAATAGTTTTAGAAGTAATGGTACCAGCTCCTCCTTTTACCTCTGGTAGAATTTGGCTGTGAATCCATCTGGTCCTGGACTTTTTTTGATTGGTAGGCTATTAATTATTGCCTCAATTTCAGAGCCTGTTATTGGTCTATTCAGGGATTCGACTTCTTTCTGCTTTAGTCTTGGGAGGGTGTATATGTCCAGAAATTTATCCATTTCTTCTAGGTTTTCTAGTTTATTTACATAGAGGTGTTTATAGTATTCTCTGATGGTAGTTTGTATTTCTGTGGGGTCGGTGGTGATATCTCCTTTATCATTTTTTATTGTGTCTATTTGATTCTTCTCTCACTTCTCCTTTATTAGTCTTGCTAGCAGTCTATCAATTTTGTTGATCTTTTCAAAAAACTGGCTCCTGGATTCATTGATTTTTTGAAGGGTTTTTTGTGTCTGTATTTCCTTCAATTCTACTCTGATCTTAGTTATTTCTTGCCTTCTGCTAGCTTTTGAACGTGTTTGCTCTTGCTTCTCTAGTTCTTTTAATTGTGATGTTATGGTGTCAATTTTAGATCTTTCCAGCTTTCTCTTGTGGGCATTTAGTGCTGTATATTTCACTGTACATGCTGCTTTAAATGTGTCCCAGAGATTCTGGTATGTTGTATCTTTGTTCTCATTGGTTTCAAAGAACATCTTTATTTTTGCCTTCATTTCGTTATGTACTCAGTAGTCATTCAGGAGCAGGTTGTTCAGTTTCCATGTAATTGAGCGGTTTTGAATGAGTTTCTTAATCCTGAGTTCTAGTTTGATTGCACTGTGATCTGAGAGACAGTTTGTTATAATTTCTGTTCTTTTACATTTGCTGAGGAGTGCTTTACTTCCAACTATGTGATCAATTTTGAAATAAGTGTGATGTGGTGCTGAGAAAATGTATATTCTGTTAATTTGGGACAGAGAGTTCTACAGATATCTATTAGGGCCGCTTGGTGCAGAGCTGAGTTCAACTCCTGGATATCCTTGTTAACTTTATGTCTCGTTGATCTGTCTAATGTTGAAGTTCATATGGAACCAAAAAAGAGCCTGCAATGCCAAGACAATCCTAAGCCAAAAGAACAAAGCTGGAGGCATCACGTTACCTAGCTTCAAACTATACTACAAGGCTACCATAACCAAAACAGCATGGCACTGGTACCAAAATAGAGATATAGACCAATGGAACAGAACAGAGCCCTCAGAAATAATACCACACATCTACAACCCTCTGATCTTTGACAAACCTGATGAAAACAAGAAATGGGGAAAGGATTCCCTATTTAATAAATGATGCTGGGAAAACTGGCTAGCCATATGTAGAAAGCTGAAACTGGATCCCTTTCTTACACCTTATACAAAAATTAATTCAACATGTATTAACGACCTAAATGTTAGACCTAAAACCATAAAAACCATAGAAGAAAACTAGGCAATACCATTCAGGATATGGGCATGGGCAAGGACTTCATGACTTAAACACTGGAAGCAATGGCAACAAAAGCCAAAATTGACAAATGGGATCTAATTAAACTAAAGAGCTTCTGCACAGCAAAAGAAACTACCATCAGAGTGAACAGAAAACCTACAGAATGGGAGAAAATTTTTACAATCTACCCATCTGACAAAGGGCTAATATGCAGAATCTACAAAGAACTTAAATAAATTTACAAGAAGAAAGTCAAACAACCCCATGAAAAAGTGGGCAAAGGATATGAACAAACACTTCTCAAAAGAAGACATTTATGCAGCCAACAGACACACGAAAAAATGCTCATCATCACTGGCCATCAGAGAAATGCAAATCAAAACCACAATGAGATACCATCTCACACCAGTTAGAATGGCAATCATTAAAAAGTCAGGAAACGACAGGTGCTGGAGAGGATGTGGAGAAATAGGAACACTTTTACACTGTTGGTGGGACTGTAAACTAGTTCAACCATTGTGGAAGACAGTGTGATGATTCCTCAAGGATCTAGATCTAGAAATACGATTTGATCCAGCCATCTCATTACTGGGTATGTACCCAAAGGATTATAAATTATGCTGCTGTAAAGACATATGCACACATGTGTTTATTTTGGCACTATTCACAATAACAAAGACTTGGAACCAACTCAAATGTCCATCAATGATAGAATGGATTAAGAAAATGTGGCACATATACACCATGGAATACTGTGCAGCCATAAAGAAGGATGAGTTCATGTTCTTTGTAGGGACATGGATGCAGCTGGAAACCATCATTCTGAGCAAACTATTGCAAGAACAGAAAACCAAACACCGCATGTTCTCAGTCATAGGTGGGAATTGAACAATGAGATCACTTGGACACAGGAAGGGGAACATCACACACTGGGGCCTATTGTGGGGAGAGGGTGGGGGGAGGGACAGCATTAGGAGATATACCTAATGTAAATGATGAGCTAATGGGTCCAGCACACCATGACACATGTATACATATGTAACAAACCTGCACGTTGTGCACATGTACCCTAGAACTTAAAATATAATTAAAAAAAAAAAAAAGAAATTCCCAGAGTCTAGGCCAGCAATCACATAGAAGTATTAGAACAATTTTGAGAACCCACACAAGGTCAGGAATACTTCCTGTTTTACATAGCTAGTTATTAAAAACCCACACTATTCACATGTCATTAAGTAGAGTATTCATAAAGGGTTTTGACCCTGTAGTGGGTAAATCTAGCCCTGCATTAAATGTAACTTTCATTTTTCCTAGTAAACTGAAAAGGAAGACCCCAATGTAACAAACTGTTTTTTAAAGAAACTTAATTTCATCACAGAACAAACCTTGAGGATATTCATAGGTATGTAAAAATATCTAGCACCTACAAATGTAAAAGTCACAATGTTCAATATCCAATCAAAAATTTTAAGGTATGCAAATAATCAAATATAAACCATAATAATGAGAAATAGCAAATCAATTGAAATTTACCCAGAATAGATTCAGTAATAGAATTATAAATCAGGCCATTAAAATAGTTACAATAAGTATGTTCCATATTTTTAAGAAAGTGTAATGAAAATTAAGTATGTTAATAAACAGAATTAAAAACCAAATGAGCAATTCAATAGATGCAGCAAGAATATTTGATAAAATCTAGCATCCATTTATGATAAAAGACCCTCAACAAACTAGGCAAAGGGACTATCTCAAATTAATGAAGTCCATATATGGCAAACCCACAGCCAACTTCACACTGAATGGGGAAAAGTTGAAAGCATTACCCTTGATAACTGCAAAAAGACAAGGATGCCCACTTTCACCACTTCTATTCATCGTAATACTGGAAGTCCTAGCCAAAGCAATCAGGCAAAAGGAAGAAATAAAGGGCATCCAAATTGGAAAAGAGGAAGTCAAACTATCACTGTTCACTGACGATATGATCATATACTTATAAAAAGAGGAAGTCAAACTGTCACTGTTCACTGATTATATGATCATATACCTAGAAAACTCTAAAGAGTTATCTAAAAGACTCTTAGATCTGATAAATGAATTCAGTAAAGTTTCAATTTACAAAATCAATGTGCACAAATTAGTGGCATTAATAGACACTAATAATGATCAAACTCAGAATCAAATCGAGAACTTAATTCCTTTTACAAAAGCTGAAAAAAATTAAATACCTAGAAATAAACTTAACCAAGGAGATGAAGGACTGATAAAGGAAATGACGGATGACACAAACAAGTGGAAACACATCCTATGCTCATGGATTGGAAGAATCACTATTGTGAAAATAACCACACTGCCCAAGGGAATATACAGATTCAATGCAATTCCCATTAAAACACCAACAACATTTCTCAGAGAATTCAAAAAACAATAATAAAATTCATATAAAACCAAAAAAGTAGTTTGAATAACTAAAGACTTGTTCTTAAGCCATAGCAAAAAGAACAAATCTGGAGGCATTGAATTACCAAACTTCAAGTTGTAACACAAGGCAATAGTTATCTAGACAGCATGGTATTGATATAAAAGTAGGTACATAGACCAATGGAACAGAATAGAGTATTCAGAAATAGTTCCAAATATGTACAGCCAACTACGTAACCTTTGATAAAGCATACAAAAACATAAATTGGTGAAAGGACATCCTATTTAATAAATGTTGCTGGGAAAACTGGCAATCCACATATAGAAGAATGAAACTGGATCCTCAGCTCTCATCTTATGCAAAAATTAACTCAAGATGGATTGAAGACTTAAATGTAAGACCTGAAATCATAAGAATTTTAGAAGATAACATTGGAAAAACTCTTCTGGACCTTGGCCTAGGCAAAGAATTCGTGACTAAAACCCCATTATCATGTCTAAGATCCCAAAAGTAAATGCAACAAAAACAAAAATAAACAAATGGGACATGCCTAAATTAAAAAGCTTCTGCACAAGAAAAGAAATAATTAGCTGAGTAAACAACCAATGGAATGGGAGGAAACATTTGCACACTATAAATCCATCAAACGACTGGTGTCCAGAATCTACAAAGAACTCCAACAAATCAGCAAGAAAAAATCTAAATAATTCCATCAGAAAGTTGGCAAATGATATGAACATATTTCTCAAAAGAAGATACACAAATGGCCAACAGACATGAAATAAATACTCAACATCACTAATCATCAGGGCAATGCAAATTAAAACCACAATGAAATACCATCTTACCTCTGCAAGAATGGCCATAATAAAAAATGGCCATAAAAAAAAAAAATAGATATTGGCATGGATGTGGTTAAAAGGAAATACTTAAACACTGCTAGTGGGAACGTTTGAATGTATTTTAGTACAGCCTCTATGGTAAGCAGTATGGAGATTACTCAAAGAACTAAAAGTAGATCTGCCATTCAATCCAGCAATCCCACTCCTGGGTAACTACCAAAAGGAAAATAAGTCATTATGTGAAAAAGACATATGCACATGTATGCCTATTACAGCCCAATTCACAATTGCAAAGATATAGAACCAACCTGAATGCCTGTTGACAAGAGTGGATAAAGAAAACGTGTTATGGTCTGGGCACGGTGGCCAATGCCTGTAATTCAACACTTTGGGAGGCTGAGGCAGGCAGACCATGAGGTCAAGAAATCGAGACCATCCTGGCCAACATGATAAAACCCTATCTCTACTAAAAATACAAAAATTAGCTGAGCTTGGTGGCGTGCGCCTGTAGTCCCAGCTACTTGGGAGGCTGAGGCAGGAGAATTGCCTGAACCGGGGAGGCAGAGCTTGCAGTGAGCGGAGATCATGCCACTGTACTCCAGCCTGGTGACAGAGCGAAATTCCATCTCAAAAAAAAAAAAAAAAGAAAAGAAAAGAAGAGAAGAGAAGAGAAAAGAGAAGAGAAAAGGTGGTATGTATACACCATGGACTACTACTCAGTCATAAAATAATGTCTTTTGCAGCTACTTGAATGGAGCTAGAGGCCATTATTTTAAGTGAAGTAACTCAGGAATGGAAAATCAAATACCATATGTTCGCACTTATAAGTGGGAGTTAAGCTGTAAGTATGCAAAGGCATACAAGAGGGAAGGTGGGAGGGAGGTGTGGAATAAAAAGCTACATATTGGGTACAATGTACACTACTTGGTTGATGGGTCACTAAAATCTCAGCATTCACCACTATATAATGCATCCATGTAGCCGAAAACCACTTGTATCCCAAAGGTATTGAAAACAAACAAACAAACAAACCAACAAAAAACACTGAAAAAAAGAGGTCCTGAGTTACCCGCTAAGATTTGGAAGATTTCCTTTTCTTGCAAATGAAAAATTGATGGAGGCCCAATTAGGTAAAATGGTTTGTGCAGAATTATAGAACTAGTTGGCAGCCATCACCTGAGCCCAGGTTTTGCCTCTGCTTGTCACAGGTTAAGCAGTGTACAAGTTAAGATTTATAGAAAGGGAGCCTCTAAGATAAGAGTGAAAAATACAGTGGTATACATTATCATCAGCCATAGCCATTCCCAAAGTTATTCTTTTATAAGCTAATGCATCTCACCAGCTGACAGGGTAGATGAAACAGGTTGAGTATAGTTCAAAATGTATTATTTCTTCAGAAAAAATAATAAAGTTACTCTAAAACTCAGGCTTTTACACATGTAACCCCCAAAGTAAGCTTGTACTTCTTAGAAAAGTAGCAGCTACTCATCCCCCATCCATAGGCCCAGGTGTGCACATGTTCCTGGACCAACCTATACATTGCTTTCAGGCTGACAAAAAGGACACCATCCTCCAAATATTGAGGGATCTGTACTTTGATTGCTGATTGATCCTTTTGGTCACAGAAGTACAGACAAAGAGGTTGGTGGCCATTTTTGGTGTACCTTGACCCTTATTTGCAAGCCCCTCTGTTTCCTGCTAAAGTAACTTTCAGAGTATTTAAGGATTGCTATAAAGAAATACCTGAGTCTGGGCAAGTCATAAAGAAAAGAGGATTAATTGGTTCATGGTTCTGCAGGCTATATAGGAAGCATAGCCCGAGAATCTGCTCAACTTCTCGGGAAGCTTCAGGGAGCTTTTACTCACGGCAGAGAGCAAATCAGGAGCAGGCACATCAAATGGTGAAAGCAGAGGAGGGGAGGTACCACACACTTTTGAATAGCTAGATCTCATGAACAGTCACTCACTTCTGTGAGGACAGCACCAAGCCATGAAGGACCCACCCCCATGACCCAAGCACCTTCCCCAGGAACCATCTCTAACATTGGTGATCACATTTCAACATGAGATTCAGGCAGGGACAAATATCCAAACTATATGAAACTGCATATACAGGGAAAACTAGAAAATGACCACACATGCCCAGACATGTGTGAGAACATGCTATGTTTGGTTTTCTGTTCCTGTGTTAGTTTGCTGAGGGTGATGGTTTCCAGCTTCATCCATGTTTCTGCAAAGGACATGAGCCCATTCTTCTTTATGGCTGCATAGTATTCCATGGTGTATATGTACCACGTTTTCTTTGTCCAGTCTATCATTGATGGGCATTTGGGTTGGTTCCATGTCTTTGCTATTGCAAATAGTGCTGCAATAAACAAACGTGTGCATGTATATTTATAGTAGAATAATTTATAATCCTTTGGGTACATGCCCAGAATGGGATTGCTTGGTCAAATGATATTTCTGGTTCTAGATCCTTGAGGGATCACCACACTGTCTTGCATGAGGTTGAACTAATTTACATTCCCACTAACAGTGTAGAAGCATTGCTATTGCTCCACAGCCTCACCAGCATCTATTGTTTCCTGACTTTTTAATAATCACCATTCTAACTGGAGTGAGATGGTATCTCATTGTGGTTTTGATTTGCATTTCTCTAATGATTAGTGATGATGGAGCTTTTTTTCATACGTCGGTTGGTTGCATAAATGTATTCTTTAGAGAAGTGTCTGTTAATATCCCTTGACCACTTATTGATTGGGGTTGTTTTTTTCTTATAAATTTGTTTAAGTTCCTTATATATTCTGGTTATTAGAGCTTTGTCAAATGGGTAGATTGTAAAAATTTTCTCCCATTCTGTAGGTTGCCTGTTCACACTGATGCTACTTTCATTTGCTGTGCAGAAGATCTTTAGTTTAATTATATGCCATTTGGCAATTTTAGCTTTTGTTGACATTGTTTTTGGTACTTTTGTCATTAAGTCTTTGTCCATCCCTGTCTCCTTAATGTTATTGTCTAGGTCTTCTTCTAGAGTTTTATAGTTTGGGGCTTTACATTTAAGTCTTTAATCCATGTTGAGTTAATTTTTGTATAAGTGCAAAGAGGGGGTCCAATTTTTCGTTTTCTGCACATGGTTGGCCGGTTTTCCCAGCATCATTTATTAAATAGGGAATCTTTTCCCCATTGTTTGCGTTTGTCAGGTTTGTCAAAGATCAGATGGTTGTAGATGTGCGGTGTTATTTCTGAGGTTTCTGTTCTGTTCTATTGGTTGATATGTCTGTTTTGGTACCAGTACTATGTCGTTTTGGTTACTTTAGCCTTGTAGTATAGTTTGAAGTCAGGCAGCATGATGCCTCCACTTTTGTTCTTTTTACTTAGGATTGTCTTGGCTATATGGGCTCTTTTCTTGGTTCCATATGAAATTCAAAGTAGTTTTTTTCTAATTCTGCAAAGAAAGTCAATGGTAGTTTAATGAGAAGTGCATTGAATCTATAAATTACGTTGGGCAGTATGGCCATTTTCATGATATTGATTCCTCCTATTTATGAGCATGGAATGTTTTTCCATTTGTTTATGTCTTCTCTTATTTCTTTGAGCAGTGATTTGTAGTTCTCCTTGAAGAAGTCCTTTACATCCTTTTTAAGCTGTATTCCTAGGTATTTTATTATTTTTGTAGCAATTGTGAATGGGAGTTTATTCATGATTTGGCTCTCTGCCTGTCTACGGTTGGTGTATAGGAATGTTTGCGATGTTTGCCCGTTGATTTTGTAACTTGAGACTGCTGAAGTTGCTTATGAGCTTAAGGAGTTTTGGGGCCAAGATGATGGGGTTTTCCAAATATACAATTATGTCATCTGAAAACAGACACAATTTGACTCCCTCTCTTCTTATTTGAATACCCTTTACTTCTTTCTCTTGCTGGACGGCCCTGGCCAGAACTTCCAATACTATGTTGAATAGGACTGGTGAGAGAGGGCATCCTTGTCTTGTTCTGGTTTTCAAAGGGAATGTTTCCAGCTTTTGCCCATTCAGTATGATACTGGCAATGGGTTTGTCATAAATAGCTCTTATTATTTTGAGATATATTTCATCAATACCGAGTACATTAAGAGTTTTTAACTTGAAGGATGTTGAATTTTATCAAAGGTTTTTTCTGCATCTATTGAGATAATCATGTGGTTTTGTCATTGATTCTGTTTATGTAATTGGTTACATTTATTGATTTGCATATGCTGACCCAGCCTTGCACCCCAAGAATGAAGCTGACTTGATCGTGTTGGATAAGCTTTTTACTGTGCTGCTGGATTCGGTTTGCCACTATTTTATTGAGGATTTTTGTATCGATATTAATCAAGGATATAGGCCTACATTTTTCTTTTTTGTTGTTTTGTGTCTCTGCCAGGTTTTGGTATCAGAATGATGCTGGCCTCATAGAATGAGTTAGAGAGAAGTCCCTCCTTTTTGATTGTTTGGAATAGTTTCTGAAGAAATGGTACCAGCTCCTCTTTGTACCTCTGGTAGAATTTGACTGTGAATCCATCTGGTCCTATGCTTTTCTCAGTTGGTAGGTTTTTAATTACTGCGTCAATCTCAGGGTTTGGTATTGGTTTATTCAGGGATTTGACTTCTTTCTGCTTTAGTCTTGGGAGGGTATATGTGTCCAGGAATTTATCCGTTTCTTTTAGATTTTCTAGTTCATTTGTAGAGAGTTGTTTATAGTATTCTCAGATGGTAGTTTGTATTTCTGTGGGATCAGTGGTGATTTCCCCTTTACCATTTTTTATTGTGTCTATTTTATTCTTCTCTCTTTTCTTCTTTATTAGACTAGCTAGTGGTCTATCCATTTTGTTAACTTTTTCAAAAACCAGCTCCTGTATTCATTGGTATTTTGAAAGGTTTTTTGTGTCTCTATCTCCTTCAGTTCTGCTCTTATCTTAGTTATTTCTTGTCTTCTGCTATCTTTTTTATTTGTTTCCTCTTACATCTCTAGTTCTTGAATTGTGGTATTAGGGTGTTGAATGAGATTTTCCAGCTTTTTGATGTGGGCATTTAGTGCTATAAATTTCCCTCTTAACACTGCTTTAGCTGTGATCCAAAGATTCTGGTAAGTTGTCTCTGCTCTCCTTGGCTTCAAATAACTTCTTGATTTCTGCCTTAATTTTGTTATTTACCCAAGAGTTGTTCAGGAGCAGGTTGTTCAACTTTCATATAGTTGTATGGTTTTGAGTGAGTTTCTTAATCCTGCTTTCTAATTTAATTGCACTGTGATCTGAGAGACTTTGTTATTATTTCATTTCTTTTGCATTTGCTGAGGAGTGTTTTACTTCCAATTATGTGGTCAATTTCAGAATAAGTATCATGTGACACTGAGAAGAATGTATATTCTGTTGTTTTGGGGTGAAGAGTTCTGTAGATGTGTATCAGGTTCACTTGATCCTGAGCTGAGTTCAAGTCCTGAATATCCTTATTCATTTTCTGTCTCATTTATCTGTCTAACATTGACAGTGGGGTGTTAAAGTCTCCCACTGTTATTGCCTGGGAGTGTAAGTCTCTTTGTAGGTCTCTAAGAACTTGCTTTATGAATCCAGGTACTCCTGTATTGGGTGCATATATATTTAGTATAGTTAGGTCTTCCTGTTGCATTGATCCCTTTACCGTTATATAATGCCCTTCTTCGTCTTCTTTGATCTTTGGTGGTTTAAAGTCTGTTTTATCAGAGACTAGAATTGCAACCCTTGCTTTTTTTGCTTTCAGTTTGCTTAGTGAATGTTCCTCCATCCTTTTATTTTGAGCTTCTGTGTGTCTTTGCAGGTGAGATGGGTCTCCTGAGTAAAGTACACTAATAGGTCTTGACTGTTCATCTAATTTGCTAGTCTGTGTCTTTTAATTGGGACAGTCAGCCCATTTACATTTAAGGTTAATATTGTTATGTGTGAATTTGATCTTAGCATCATGTTGCTAGCTGGTTATTTTGTATATTAGTTGATGCAGTTTCTTCATAGTGTCATTGGTCTTCATATTTTGATGTGTTTTTGCGGTGGCTGGTACCAGTTTTTCCTTTCCATATTTAGTGCTTTCTTCAGGAGCTCTTGCAAGGCAGTCCTGGTGGTAACAAAATCCCTTAGCATTTGCTTGTCTAAAAAGGATTTTATTTCTCCTTTGCTTATGAAGCTTAGTTTGGCCGGATATTAAATTCTTCATTGAAAAATCTTTTCTTTAAGAATGTTGAATATTGGCCTCCACTCTCTTCTGGCATGTAGGGTTTCTGCAGAGAGATCTGCTGTTAATCTGATGGATTTCCCTTTGTAGGTGACCTGACCTTTCTCTCTGGCTGCCCTTAACATTTTTTCCTTCATTTCAACCTAGGAGAATCTGATGATTATATGTCTTGGGATTCATCTTCTTGCGGAGTATCTTAGTGATACTCTCTGTATTTCCTGAATTTGAATGTTGACCTGTCTTGCTAGGTTGGGGAAGTTCTCCTGGATAATATATTGAAGTGTGTTTTTCAACATGGTTCCATTCTCTCCATCACTTTTAGGTACACAATCAATTATAGGTTTGGTCTCTTTACATAGTCCCATATTTCTTGGATAAAAAGCACCTAGATTTGATAGACATCTTCAGCAAAGTTTCTGGATGCAAAATCAGTGTATAATAATCAGTAGCATTTCTATATACAAATAATGTTCAAGCTGAGATGCAAATCAAGAATGCAATCTCATTCACGACAACCACAAAAAGTATAAAATATCTAAGAATACAGACAATCAGGGAGGTGAAAGATCTCTAGAGTGAGAATTACGAAACACTGCTGAAAGACATCAGATGACATAAACAAATGGATAAACATTCCATGGTCATGAATAGGAAGAATTCATATAATTAAAATGAACATATTTCCCAAAGCAATTTACAAATGCAATACAATTATCATCAAACTATCAATGATAATTTTCACAGAATCAGAAAAAGGTTATAAAATTCATATGCAACCAGAAAAGAGTCTGAATAGCAAAAGCAATCCTAAACAAAAAGTGTAAAGCCAGAGACATGATACTACCTGACATCAAAATATGCTACAATGCTACAGTAATCAAAATACCACGGTACTTGTACAAAAACAGACACATATACCAATGAAACAGGTTTGAAAATCCAAAAGTAAAGCTGCACAACTACATGTGATCTCTGATAATGTTGACAATAACAAGCAATGAGAAATGACCCCCTATTCGATAAATGGTGAATATATAACTGGTAAGCCATATGCAGTAAGTTGAAACTGGACCACTTCCTTTCACCATATACAAAATCAACTCAAAATGCATTAAAGACTTGAATGTAAAACCTAAAACTACAAAAACTTTAGAAGAAAACATATAAAATATCACTGTGGACATTGGCCTTGGAAAAGATTTCATGATAAAGACTCCAAAAGCAATTGCAACAAAAACTAAAATTGGCAAATTAAACTAAAGAGCTTCTGTACAGAAAAATAAACTTATCAACAAGGTCATGCAACAACCTACAGAATGGGAGAAAATATTTGCAATTTATGCATCTGACAAAGGTCTAAAATTCAAAAACTGTAAGGAACTTAAATAACAAGCAAAAAACAAATGGCCACATTAGAAAAGGACAAAAGACATTAAAAGACGCTTCTCAAAAGAAGACATACACATGGCCACCAAGCATATGAAAAACTGTTCAACGACACTAATTATTGGAGAAATTAAAATCAAAACCACAATGAGAAATAATCTCATGCCAGTCAGAATGGCTATTATTAAAGTCAAAAAATGACAGATGCTGGCAAGGTTGTGGAGAATACAGAGCACTTATATACTGTTAGTGTGGAATATTAATTACTTCACCCACTGTGGAAAGCAGTTATCAGATTTCTCAAGGAACCTAAAACCAATCTATCATTCAACCCAGCAAATCCCAGTGTTGAGTATATACCCAACGGAATATAAATTATTCTACTGTAAAGACACATGCATGCATATGTTTATCCCAGCACTGTTCACAATAGCAAAGACACAAAATCAACCCAGATGTCCATCAATGGTGAATTTGATAAAGAAAATTTGGTACATATAGACCTTGGAATACTACACAGCCATAAAAAGAATGAAATGATGTCCTTTGCAACAACACGGATGGAGCTGGCCATATTTTTGTTTGTTTGTTTGTTTGTTTTTGAGACAGAATTTTGCTCTTGTTTCCTAGGCTGGAGTGCAGTGCAGTGGCATGGTCTCAGCTCACTATTCTAAGTGAATTAAACCAAGAACAGAAAACTAAGTACTGCATGATCTCCCTTATAAGTGGAAGCTAAACAATGAGTATATATGGACACAAAGAATTAAACAACAGACACCGGGACATACTTGAGGGTGAAGAGAGGGAGAAAGGTGAGGATCAAAAAGCTACCTATCAGGTAGTATGCTCATTACTTGGATGACAAAATAATCTGTACACCAAACCCCCTTATCACACAACTTATCCATGTGACAAACCTGCACATATTCCCCCTGAACCCAAAATAAAAGTTGGAAAGAAAAAGAAGAACAAAAAAATGACTTTTGTCCAAAAGACAGTCTGTAACAAACGCTGGAGAAGATGTGGAGAAAGGAGAGCCCTTCTACACTGTTGGTGGGAATCTAAATTAGTATAGTTACTAACTATGTAAACCAATATGAATGTTCCTCAAAGAGCTAAAAATAGAACTACCATATGTTTCAACAATCCCAATAGTGAGTATATATCCAAACAGAGGAAATCAGTATATCAAAGAGGTTATCTGTGGTCTCACGCGTATTGCAGCACAATTCACAATAGCCAAGACATGAAATCAGCCCAGGTGTCAGTTAATGGCTGAATTAATAAAATGTGGTACACATGCACAATGGAACATTATTCAGCCATAAAAATCAATGAAATCCTGTTATCTGCAGCAGCAGGTATGGAACCAAAGGAGTTACATTAAGTGAAATAAGCTGGGCACAGAAAGTCAAATACCACATATTCTCACTCACATGTGGGAGCTAACAAAAATTGAAATGATAAAGTGAGAGGTGAAGTCAGCTGAGCTTCCGGGTTGGGTGGGGACTTGGATAACTTTTGTGTCTAGCTAAAGGATTGTAAATGCACCAATCAGTGCTCTGTATCTAGCTAAAGGATTGTAAGTGCACCAATCAGCACTCTGTAAAATGGACCAATCAGTACTCTGTAAAATGGACCAATCAGCAGGATGTGGGTGGGGCCAAATAAGGGAATGAAAGCTGGCCACCCCAGCCAGCAGGGGCTACCCGCTCAGGTCCCCTTCCACACTGTGGAAGCTTTGTTCTTTCACTCTTCACAATAAATCTTGCTGCTGCTCACTCTTTAGGTCTGCACTACCTTTATGAGCTATAACACTCACTGAGAGGGTCTGCAGCTTCATTCCTGAATTCAGCGAGACCACGAACCCACCAGGAGGAACAAACAACTCCGGACACACCACCTGTAAGACTGAAGTCAGTAAGACCACGAACCCACTGGAAGAAAGAAACTCCAGACACATCTGAACATCTGAAGGAACAAACTCCAGACACACCATCTTTAAAAACTGTAACACTCACTGCAAGGGTCCATGGCTTCATTCTTGAAGTCAGCAAGACCAAGAACCCACAGGAAGGAACCAATTCCAGATACAGAAGGAAGTAGAATGGTGCTTATCAGAGGCTGGGAAAGGTAGTGTGGAGATGAGGAAAAAGATGGGATGGTTAATGGTACAAAAATACACTTAGGAAGAAGGAATAAGTGTTTATTAACATGATAAAGCAACTATAATTAACAATAATTTATTGCATACGCCAAAGTAACTAGGAGTGGGATTGGAATGTTCTTACCACAAATATATAATGAATGCCCGAGTTGCTAGATACCACAATTATTCTGATTTGATCATTGCATCTTGTATGCTTGTATCAAAATATCACATGTACTCCATAAATATGTTCAACTATTTTGTGCCCATCATAATTTAAAATATTTTTAAAAGAAAAAATCCTGAGAGAACTGAAGGAAGAAATAGTTCTACAAAAATAACTGGATAATTCAGTACTCTAATCACAATAATAGATAATACAGACAGAACAGAAGTAAAGAAATGTATGGCTTAAAGAACATGATAAACCAACTATATCTACCAGCCATATACAGAATACTCTATCCAATAATAACCGCATACACATTCTTCTCAAGTGCACATGGTGCATTTTCCGGAACAGACTATATGTAATGCCACAAATTAAATCTCATTACATTTTAAAAGACAGATTTCAAATAAAATATCTTCTCCAACCAGCATAAGATAAAACTAGGAATTGAAAACAGAAGTAAAACTAGAAAATTCAAAATTCAACACCCTTTCATGATACAGACATTTAAAAATCTGGGAAAAGAAGTAGAGTAAAAAACCTCAACAAAGTAAAACCCATATATTGAGGCCAAAATTAAATCTCCCACAGTGAACAATATACTCCACAGTGAAAGAGGGAAAGTTTTTCCTTTAATATCAGGAACGAGGCCGGGCGTGGTGGCTCAAGCCTGTAATCCCAGCACTTTGGAAGGCCGAGACAGGTGGATCACGAGGTCAGGAGATCGAGACCATCCTGGCTAACACGGTGAAACCCTGTCTCTGCTAAAAAATACAAAAATCTAGCCGGGTGAAGTGGCGGGCGCCTGTAGTCCCAGCTACTCGGGAGGCTGAGGCAGGAGAATGGCGTAAACCCGGGAGGCGGAGCTTGTAGTGAGCTGAGATCTGGCCACTGCACTCCAGCCTGGGCGACAGAGCAAGACTCTGTCTCAAAAATATATATATATATATATATATATATATCAGGAAAAAGGCAAGGATGCCCACTTTTGCCTCTTTTATTCAGTATAGTGTGCTAGGACCCAGACAGAGCAATTTGGGCAAAATAATAATAATAATTAATAAGGGGCATCTAAATCAGAAAGGGAAAAGTAAAATTATCTATATTCACAGATGATGAGTATATATGTAGAAAACTCTAAATATTTCACATAAAAACTAATAGAAATAATAAATGGACTCAGCAAAGTAGCAGGATGGAAAGTCAACACAAAATATCAATTGCATTTCCATATGTCAAAAACAATCTTTAAGGACAAGTATAAACACAATTCCATTTACAATAGCATTACATAGAAAGAAAATACTTAGAAAGTAACTTATCTAAGAAGGTGAATTATATGTACAGTGAAATGTATAAAGCATTGGTGAAAAATATTAAAAACATAAATAAGTGGAAATGCATTTCAGGGTCATGGATTAGAAGATTTAACATTGCTAAGATATCAAAACTACTAAAGCAATCTACAGATTTGTTGCCATCCCTGTCAAAATCCTAACGACATTTTTTGAAGAAATAGTACAACCCATCTTAAAACTCACGTGAAATCTCAAGGGACCCCAAATGGCTAAAATAATCTTGAAAATAAAAAACAAAGCTGTGAGACTCACACTTCCTAATTTCAAAACTTACTACACAGCTACAACGTTTTTTTTTTAAGTGAGATTGGCCTAGAGACAGGCATATAGACCAATGAAATAGAATAGATAGCCCAGAAATAACCCCTGAAATATGGCCAGATGTTTTTTGATGATGATGTCAAGAACATTCTGTGGAGAAAGGACAACTGTTTCAACAAATGGTGCTGGGAAAACTGGATATCTACATGCAAAAAATGAAGGTGGACATTTACCTGACAGCATATATAAAAATACAATGGAACAAAAAATGAAACAAAAGAGCTAAAACTTTAAAACCATTGAATGAACTAGAGCAAAAGCTTCATAACATTGAATTTGTCATATCTTGGATATGGCATTTAAGTCACAGGCAACAAAAGAGAAAATAGACAAATTGAACTTCAGAATTTTGTCAATGTGCAAAAGACACTATCAATAGAGTAAAAAGGCAACTCACAGAAAATAATAATTCACCTTACAGGGATTTGATTCAATTACAGGGATTTGAGTTGCATGGGTCCGTTTACATGCAGATTTTCTTTCAACTGTGCCATCTCTCAGTAAAATGAATCCCTCCTCTTCCTTCTCCTCCTCAGCCTGTTCAAGGTGAAGACAATTAGAATGAAGAACTTTATGATAATCCACTTACACTTAATGAATAGTAAATATATTGTCTCTTCCTTAGTAACAATAATTTTCCTCACATTTTCTTGTCACTTACTTTATTGTAAGAATATAGTACATAACACATGTAACATACAAAATATGTATGGCCGTTTATGTTATTGTTAAGACTTCAGGTCTAGAGTAGGCTATTGGTAATTAAGTGTTGCAGGAGTTAAAAGTTATATGTGGATTTTTGACAGCACAGGAGAGTCAGTGACTCTAATGGCATCATTGTTTAAAGGTTAACTGTATTTGCAAATCGTATGTCTGATAAGGGATTAATATCTGGAATATATTTTTAAAAATTCTAAAACTCAACAACAAAACAATGAAACAACATAATTAAAACATGGGCTAAGGACTTGAACAGACATTTCTCCAAGGAAGACACACAAATGGCCAATGAACACATGAAAAGATGCTGAATATCATTAACCATTAGGAAAATGCAAATCAAAACTAAAAAATACCACCTGACAAATATTAGTATGGCTACTGTCAAAAAAATAGAAACCACAAGTGCTGGGGAGGATGTGGAGAATTTTGAACTCTTCTGCACTGTTCAAAGGAATGTAAAATGGTACTCCCATTGTAAAATACAGTATGGTGGTTTCTCAGAAAATTAAAAATAGAATTACCATTTAATTAAGCAATTTCACTTCTGCATATGTACTCAAAATAATAGAAAGTAGGGCAACAATGAAACAGTTGTGCACTCATGTTCATAACAGCATTATTCACAATAGCTGGAACATAGAAGCAACTCAAGTGTCCATGGAAAGATGAATAGATAAGCAAAATTTGGTATATGCATACAATGGAATATTATTGAGCTTTAAAAAGGAAGGAAATTCTGACATATGTTAAAACGTGAATGAAACTGGAAGGCAATATGCTTAGTGAAATGGATCAGTCACAAAGAGAAAAATATTGTACAAATCCACTTATATGAGGTATTTAGAGTAGTCAAAGTCACAGAGACAGATAGTATGATAGTGATTTCCAGGGGTTGCAGGGAAGAGGCAATAAGGGCTTGTTTTTTAATGGGTAGAGAGCTTCAGTTTTGCAAGATGAAAATTCTGGAGCTTGATTACACTACCATGTGAATGTACTGAATGCCACCGAACTGTACACTTAAAAATCGAGATGGTAAATTTTATGTTATGTGTATTTTACTGCAATAAAAAACTGGACAAGAAAAAAATAGCATGAAAATAAACTAAGGTGAAATAAAGAATTTTTCATACACACAGAAGCTAAAATAATTCCTCACCAACAGAGCTGCCCTACAAGAAATTTTAACATAAGTCCGTCAGGCAAAAAATGCTCTTACCAAGTATAAATTCAAGACTACACAAAGGAATGAGGAGCACCAGGAATGGTTATTGGATAAATATAAAATACTTTTTCTTGTTATTTAAATATGTTTAAAGGCTACTGGCTATTTAAAACAAAAATAAAGACAGCATATTTTAGGATTCATGATAAATGTAGAAGTAAAATGTATGGTAACAATGGCACAAAGGTCAGGAGAGAATAAATGGATGTATGCTAATTGTAAGGTTCCTATACCATATTTGAAGTAGTATCACAGCAGTGTAAGATTTACTGTGAAAAGTTAAAGTTGCACATTATGATCCCAAGCACAAATAAGCCAAGAAAAGATAAAATGGCATCACAAAATTTTCAGTCTAAAAGAATGCATACATAAAACAAAGTTTGTAGGAGGCAAAGTACATTGCAAGCTAGAAGTAACACGGTGTATACAATCCTCTCAAATTCTTAGTATCCCACAACTTAGGGTACAGACTGTCTTCTTCTATTGTAGGCAATATTCCAGTAGAAAGGAAACATCTCAGTTAATGTTCTCAAAGATGTATAGGGTCAGGTAGGAAGAATAGGTCTATGTGACTATATCAATTTAGAAGCTCTCAGTTTGATGAAATGACTTTGTTGGAAATAGGAAAACTCCAGAGTTCATAGAGCAACCTTTCTCGTTTCTTCCTTAAACTAATTTAGGCTGGGAATTCTAAGATTAGGGTTCCATCATGGTCAGGTTCTAGTGAGAAACCTCTTCCTGTCTCCTCACACGACCGTCTTCTTGTTGTGTCCTCATATGGTGGATGCGAGGGGAGGAAGGAAGCTCTCTTGTGCCTCTTGTTAGAATGTCACTAATTCCACCATGAGAAAACTACACCCTCATGACCTAATTATTTCCCAAAGGCCCTACCTCCAAATAGCAGCACATTGGGGATCAGAATTTCAGCATATGAATTGGTGTAGGGGCATACGCATTCAGTCCATTGCCGCCAGCTCTCTTCTATATTACCCAATAGGAGGAAAACAAGGCTTCAAGCCATCTGGATTTGTCTGTTAATAGGGACATAAACATTTGTCTATAAAACATCCTTAGAGTAAGGAAGCAAAAAAGTTACTGTGGTCTGAGAGCTTAACAGGAGTAGGCTAATTTTACATTTATTATACACTTTATATTTGTTGCTGTTGTATACAATCAATCCCTAAGAGTAAAATTCAACCTCTGTGTCTGTGTGTGAAATGAAGAGGTCCGAATGAGTCCTTGGACAATTTTTCACTAAGATAGGTAAGAAGTTAAGAGGAACACATGTACTGCATTATTTGGGGGCTTAACATGGTCATGATGCGTTACCCGGTCATGGTTTGAAAATAGCTATAAAAAGTCCCATACATTTAAGTTTGAGAAATTACAGAAATGTCAATATTCCTAACTCTAAAGAAATGTTCATAGTTTTTAGGTGCATATTATGATTCTTCAGTGAGAGTCCAATAAAATTTTAAAAAATATTTGTCACATATAATATACACATATTATAGAAACTAAATATCTTAGTTAATACAGGGAAAAAAGAGAAATGATATTTGCCTTCAGTTATTATAGAATATTAAGATTTTTGGTACTTCTTGTTTAAAAATAAGTCAGGTGAGATATTTTACACATTGGTACATGAAATTTTGAAGGAAAAGAAAATTCAATAGATCACTATTCATATGTTATTGTTTGAAGGAATATTGAACTTAGATTTGTTGATGGTTCTTGAAGTATAATAACTTTTTAATGAGGTTCCATGGGTTCATATTCAAGCCTATTTGGTTCCTACTCTGAAATATAATTCCTGTGAAAGCTTAAGTATTGACACTTTTTGAAATAACCTGAATGATTCTTCTAAAAGAAATCCATGGTGAAACAGCACTGATCGTCCGTGTAGAGTTATATGTACTTCTGTTACTAGCAGGTTTCCACTCTAAGTAACTCAGATTACTTTTATTTACTATTTTTTTTTTTTTACTTTTGTGTTTTCTGGTCCACAAATATACAAATAGCAGATTCATGAAAAAAAAAAAACCATGAAAGAGGAGACCCGTGAAAAGTCTACGTTGCACATTATGATCCCAAGAACAAATAAGCCAAAGAAAGATAAAATGACATCACACAATTTTCAGTTAAAAAAAATTCATACATAAAATAAATTTGTTGGGGGAAAAGTACATTGCAAGCTAGAAGTAACTCAGTGTATACTCACCTCGGGTGTATGGGGGTGAGACAGCAAATCTCATAGAAGTAATTTTTGCCACTTGATAATTATTTGCTGAGTGATGAATTAATTAATATTATGTTAGAGTCTCTGAAAATATATACTATATTAGTAGGAAATGAAGACTCTCAAAATAAAATGACTTATTGCTTCTACTCACACTTTATATTGGCCATGATAAATGTCACATAATATTACTGTATATTTATCTTAATACCATATTTTACTTCAGGGATTACTTTGTTATTTATATTAGTTATTTACTTCCTAGATATTGTATTAACCTTTTTATGCAAATGAGAGCATGCCAATAAATTTTTTAATAAAACTTGTAAGAAGTATGAAAGGAATATATTAATAATTTAAGAAACAGAAAATAGAGGCAGGAACAGTTGAGGTAATATTCCAATTGTCTGCCTTTAGTGGGTTGAGACATAGAGATAAAAAAATGAGGGATTTTTTTTTCCAGTAACCATATAATGTCACCTTTTTTCTTTATTTTAAAAACTTTGGGGGCCCTTCAGGTGGGTGGGGTTGAGATAGCAAATCTCATAGAAGTAATTTTTGTCACTTCTTAACTATTTGCTGAGTGACAAAAGTCAGGCACCATCTTGATGTCCCTTTTCTAATTGTCCTGTCTGTGCTTTGCTTCTCTGTTCTTGTTTACTTTTTTGAGGGAGAGAGGTGCAGGGTGAGTTAAGTTGTTCTCTTTCTTTTTAAATTATTCTATTTTATCTCTTCTCTTGAGTGTCCAGTTATTTCACTTTGCATTATTTTTTAACTGGCTTTCAGATGAAAATATGCACACTAACATACCACATTCCACTTTCCAAAATTATTCCACCTTATGCTTCAGGTTTGTAAAATATGGTATAGACCTGTATCTCCTTGTAACTCCCTGCTAAACATAACGATATACCCTTAAAAATACAAATAGCTGGGATTACAGGCATGAGCCACCACGCCGGCTGAGGCAGGTGGATTACGAGGTCAGAAGATCCAGACCATCCTGGTTAACACGGTGAAACCCCGTCTCTACTAAAAATACAAAAAATTAGCCGGGCGTGGTGGCGGACCCCTGTAGTCCCAGCTACTCGGGAGGCTGAGGCAGGAGAATGGTGTGAACCCAGGAGGCGGAGCTTGCAGTGAGCCGAGATCGCACCACTGCACTCCAGCCTGGGAGACAGAGCAAGACTCTGCCTCACCAAAGCAAAACAAAACAAAACAAAAACAAACAAACAAACAAAAAAGAAATAACAGCATCAACAGCAACAACAACAAAAAAGAAACAAATAGCAACAAAATGAGAATACTGAAAGATGGTGAGACAAAGGCAAACTGGTTTGGGATCCCAACACTGGAAGGAACAACGTAGTAGTAGGGCATTTTGAGGCTCCCACTTAACAGAAGAAATTGACACACGGTCAGTCTTTTGTAACTGCAAACAGCAACAGAACACAACTCAAATAGACCAATTTCTCATCTGGATCAAAAAGGAGTCCCTCTGAGAACACTGGACTAACTGGCAGAACCGGCAAGGGACGTCAATCGAAATTCCTTGCAAAATTAAGCAGCCCTGGAAAGTGCTGTCCTTTTTTTGCTGACCTAAAACTGCCTTTTGCTGCTTATGAGGTAACTGAAGATGGAGAGACTAGGGAGGTGAGGGGGAGAGAGAGAAAAACTAACCAGAAGGTACTCTAGAAACATTCAGTAAAATATACTCACAGCTACTATAAATAAAGCAAGGTGGAATTCTAAAAAATATGTAAGTATTACAAAGGAAGAGAGGAAAAAATAAACAGTACAATGAGTGCCAGAATAAACACAGAGGAAACAAAAATGAATAAATGAATACATGAATAAATAAGTACATCAATAAATATATAAATGACAGACTAAATTCTAACGGCAAGAATTGTTTTAGATATAGGAAATCTTATTCTAAAATGTATAAGGATAGGTACAGATTCTATAACAGCTAAAATACTTTTGACAAAAGCAAAGTGAGAAGAATCACCCCGTACAACACTAAGTCTTACCACAAGACTATAGCAACCAAAATCGTGTGGTATTGGTGGAAGCACACACACATAGATCAATGAAACAGAACTTAGAAATGGAGTCTAACAAATATACTCAACAGATTTTTTACACAATTATGGAAACAATTCAATGGAGGAAGAAAAGACTTTTTGACAAATGGATCTGCAGTAATTGAATTTCCATAGGCCAAAAGAAAAATAATAGAAAAAAAAAAAAAAAAACAAAATTCTACAACTTGAACCTCAAACATTATGCAAAAATTAACTAACAATATATCACGAACTTAAATGTAAACTATAAAACTGTACAACTTTAAGAAAATAATAGGAGAAAATATTTGGGATCCAAGCAACAAGTTCTTAGACTTGACTCCAAAAGCGTAATCTATCAAAAAAATGGATAAATTGGACATAATCAAACAACAACAACAAAACACGTTTGCTCTGTGAATGGTCATATGAAGAGAATGAAAAGAGAAGATCTAGACTGGAAGAAAATATTTTTAAACCATATATTCACCAAAAGACTAGTGTTTAGAATATATAAGGAACTTTCAAACCCAACAGTTAAAAAAATCTAAATAGAAAATGGGCAAAATAATGTGAACAGACATTTTACCAAAGATCGTATAAATACAGCAAATAAGCACGTGAAGGTATGTCAAACATCATTATTCATCAGAGATATGCAAATTGAAACCATAATTCATATTATTATGTGCCTATCTAAATTGATAAATTAAAACGAGCCATAACATCAAAGGCTGGTGAGGATGCATGCAGAGAAACTAGGCCACTCATACAAGCTGGTGGAAATAAAAGTTGGTACAGCCACCCTAGAAACTAGTTTGGCAATTTTTTATAAAACAAGATATGCAATTACCATATAACTAATCAATTGCACCCCTGGGCTATTATCCTAAAAAAAAAATAAAACTTATGTTCATTTTAAAAACCCTGCTCAGCAATGTTCATAGCAACTTATTCATAATATCCAAAACCTAGAAACAGTTTAGATGTATCCTGTATCCTAAAGTGTGAATGGTTAAACAAACTGGTACAGCTATACTATGAAGTATCATTCAGCAAATAGATATATCTACTGGAAATTAAGCTGAGTGAAGCAGAGAGAAAGAGAGTGAGAGAGAAGCGGGGTGTAAGAGGTAATTCCATAATGCTGCATGCTATATGATTCTACTTATGCAACATTTTTAAAGTGACAAAAATTTAGACAGATTAGTGGTTTTCAGAACCTAGGGAATATGGAGGGTGGGGGTAGAGCTGAATGTTGTTATTAAAGAACAGCAGGGATCCTTGTGGCAATGGAATTTTTTTGTATCTTGACTGTGACAATGGATGCATGAACTTTACACATGTGATAAAATTGTATAAGACTAATTACATACACACAAATGAGTATAAGTAAAATGACATCTGAAGAGATAGGTAGATTGTAGCAATGTCAGTATCTTGGCTGTGATTTTGTATTATAAGTTTTAAAGACGTTATTAATATTACTTGGGGAAACTGGGTAAGGCATACATGGGATCTCTGTATTATTTATTACAACTGCATGTGAATCTACAATTATCTCAAAGCAAATTATAACTATAAAAAAATTCCCACCCTCCGACCCTTCTGAGTCTCCAGTGTCTATTATTCCACATTCTATGTTTATGTGTCCACATTATTTACCTCCTACTTACAAGTGAGAATATGCAGTATTTGACTTTTTGTTTCTCAGTTTTTTCACTTAAGGCAATGGTCTCCAATTCCATCAATGTTGCTGCAAGAGAACATTATTTCATACTTTTTATGACTGAATAGTATTCCATTTTGTATGTATATGTATATATACACCACATTTTCTTATCCAGTCATTGATGAATACTTAGGTTGATTCCATATCTTTGCTCTTCTGAATAGTGCAAGTATCTTTTTGATATAATGATTTCTTTTCCTTTGAATAGATACCCAGTGGTGGGATTGCTGGATTGAATGCAGTTCTATTTTATTTCTTTGAGGAATCTCCATACTGTTTTCCATAGAGTTTGTACTAATTTATATTCCCGCCAACACTGCATAAATGTTCACTTTTCTCTGCATCCTCATCAACATATATCATTTTTTCACTTTTAATAATAGCCATTCTAACTGGCATAAGATGATATATCATTGTGGTTTTAATTTGCATTTCTCTGATGTTTAGTGTTGTGGAACATTTTTTCATATGCTTCTTCGCCATTTTTAAGTATTCTTTTGAAAAATGTCTTTTCATGTATTTTGGCCTCTTTTTAATGGGGTCATTTGTTATTGTTGTTGTTATTGTTGTTGTTGTTGAGAGGTGTGAATTTATTTGTATTTGCCCATCATGGGATTTGCTCAGCAACTTGGATCTGTGGAATGAAGTCATTCATCAATTTTGGAAGTCTTGCTTATTGCCTCTATACATGTTACTTCTGCCCATGCCATCAAGATACTGGGACGTTTGGTTTGAAAACTCCCTATATGCTCAGCAGAACCTTTCATGGAACTACAATTCAATCTGAGACTTTTCCAACTCAATTCTTCTTTTCCTTATCTTTTCTTCTTCAGGTATTGTATCTGCATTGCAGCCTGAAGATCTCTCAACAATCTCCTACACTGTTATCTAATACATATCTTACACATTTAATCTCACCTTAGTGTCTGCTTTTTGTTCAGCCTGAATTAATGCAAGTGGCTCTGAATGTAATTCAAGAAAACAGGCAATAAAATGAGGATTTAGAATTGGCTCACTCACTTTCTAGTGAGCAAAGAAGCTGCAACACTCAATAGGCAATGGATAGTCCTTGGAACAAGGTGGCAACCAAGTACCTAAAATTTTTTACCTTTGGTGACAGGAGATTATCCTGGTTGAGTAGATCTCCCTTGTGAGTGTGATTATTCAGACATTTGACAGACATGGGGTGAAGTACCTCAAAGGACAGTAAGTTTAATTGGTTAAAGAAAAATTGCATTGACTTTCTACACAGGGATAAGAAAACAAAACTGAGTGTCGTTAACAATCAGCTAAAGATAAGCTTACAAATCCAGAAGTCCTCTTTGTTAATTAACCAAGAATCCCTTATGTGCTACTATGGAAGAGCAAATAGAAATGAGAAGCAGACTAAAGAAATGATAGTTAATATCATAGAGCTCCAGGGATGTTGATATGCCCAGTCAACTTATATCTGTTATACTAAGATGAGCACCCAGATTGAGAAAATCCAGGACCCTGAAACATGGGCTAGAGACATTGGGATGTATGTTTTTGATGATGTTACCTTCGAAGACTCCCAAAACCTTTATGGTTTTTGCAAGTGGCCCATTGTAATTTCCTTCATGTTAAAAGCACTGAAAGGTAAAATGTGCTCTCTTCCAGAGATGCCAACACGTCTTTTCTTCACTACCAGGCTGGTAATTAGAGTTGAATCTTATTCTAATTTTAAGATACAGGACACATTAATATAAGAGGTGACCAGGTCCCTAGATAGAAGGGCACTGTAACACCACAGCCAGTACTTATACAGATTCTCTTAGTTCTTTTCTAATGAAAGCTATGGTTATTCATTCAGATGGCCATATGTGAAATAAAGGGGAGAAACAGAGAATTTGAGAACGATTAGACAGAGGGTCTAAGTTGACTTTGATACTCAGAAACCCAAAATATTATCAACATCCCCTTGTAAGAGGAGGAAATTACATTGGGAAAGTAATAAATGAAGTCCTGGCCGAAGTTTGGTTCACATGATCCCAGCCGGTGGTCATTTCCCTAGTAGTTGCGTGGACAATTGGAATTAGGATACTTGACAGTTGAAGCAACCACTATATTGTGTCATTACTATGTGGGATAAAAGCTATCTATTCCAATGGGGACCTTTCCTGCCTCTGGCCAGATAGCAAAACTAAAACAATATTGTATCCTGGAGAGTGAGATGAGCTGGAGATTTGCGGCCCTATTAAAGACCTAGAGGATGCAAGGTTATTGATCTCCGTATTGGTTTGCTAGGGCTGCAGTATCCAAGTACCACAGATTGGTTGGTTAAACAACAGAAATGTATTTTTTTATGCTTCTGGAGGCTAGAAAGCCAAGATCAGTGTATCAACAAGTTTGGCTTCTTCTGAGGCCTGTCGTTGGCTTACAGATGACCAGCTTCTCCTTGTGCCCCCACATGGTCTTTCCTCTTTGTGAGCACATTCCTGGTGTCTGTGTTTCACAATTTCCTCTTTAAAAAAAAAAAAAATATTTATTTTCAGATGGAGTTTTGCTCTTGTTGCCCAGGCTGGGGTGCAATGGCACCATCTCGGCTCACTGCAGCTCCACCTCACGGGTTCAAGCGATTCTCCTGTTTCAGCTTTGCAAGTAGCTGCAATTACAGGCACCCACCACCACGCCCAGCTAATTTTTGTATTTTTAGTAGAGATGGGGTTTCACCATGTTGCCCAGGCTGGTCTCGAACTCCTGGCCTCAGGTGATCTGCTCACCTCGGTGTCCCAAAGTGCTGGGATTACAGGCGTGAGCCACCATGCCAGACCCACAATTATCTCTTTTTATAAGGACTCTCTGGTCAGATTGGATTAGGACCCACTAAAATGACCTCATTAACTTAATCACCTCTTTAAAGACACTACCTCCAAATAAAATCACATTCCTAGGTACTGGGAGTTAGGACTTTATCATATGAGTTCTCGGGGAACACGATTCAGTCCATAACACTCCCTATTATAGCTGCTGTAATTAGCATACTTAGCACCTTCAGAACTCAGTGAGATTATTGAGAATAAATGTGTACTACTCCAAGACCAACCAAGTAGTAGCCCTGACTACAGCTGTGTATTTAACATTGTACCATCGTTAAAGGAAACTAATAAATCCTCAGGTACATGGTATGTGGCCGTTGATTTGGCAAATATGTTCGTTCTTTTCCCAAACAATTAAACACAGAGATTAGAGACGGTTTGTATGCACATATAACAGTAAATGTTGTTTGTTATATTTTTTACCTCAGGGTTATTTTAACTCTCCTATTCGCTGCAATAACGTAGTCTGGAAAGATCTGAAATTCCTGGATATCCAAGAAATGTCACGCTGATCCATTACATTAATAACATCATGCACATTGTACAGAATGATCAACAGGTGGCTAATACACTACGAGATGCTTTGATAAGTCATTTGCATTCCAGAGGGTGGAAGATAAGTGTTACTGCAATTCAGAGATTAGACATCTCCATGACATTTTTAGGGGTCAAGTGACCAGAGACATCTTAAAATATGCCTACTTAAATACAAGATAATTTACTAAGTCTTGCATCCCTTAGCACAAACAAGGAATCACAGTGTCTGGTAGGCATATTTGGGTTCTGGAAGTAACAAACTCCACTCTTAGAAATATTTCTATGGCCTATATATTTTGTGCCGTGAAAAAACATACAACTTTGAGTAGAGCCTCATGAGAGAAAGGGTTCTATTTTAGCTCCAGGCTTTGGTTAAAGCAGCCTTGCAACTTAGGTTATAAGATCTGTCAGATCCTAAAGTATCACAGGTGTAAACGGTCTTTAAAAATTTCATGTGGAGCTTACGGTGAACTCTGGGGGAAAAAAATCACAAAACATTCTGAAGCAAAGTTATGTCATATGCACAGAGAATTATACCTTTTGAAAAACTTGCCTTGGTGTGTTACTGCACTTTGGTAGACAAAGAACACTTTACCATGGGCACCAATATGCCCATGCATCTGTTTTGAACTGAGGCAAAGAGTGGTATCTCTAGCCAAATTTCTATATAAAATCAGAAGAAGGATAATCTTCATATGTCATTTGTGTGTGTGTGTGTGTGTGTCTGTTGGTCTATTCGAAAAAGTTGAAAATATTATGTGCCAAAAGGTAAATGGTAAATATTTCTGGAAATGGTATTGAGATTATGGTGGTTTTTTCTTTGATATTAATTTGATTCATTTCTGTTTTATTGCATTTTCTAACATATCTGAAATACACATGTATTATATGTGCAATCAAGAAATGATGAAAACTTTGAAAAAGCCATACTTTGTGAATAAATACTAACTGGTAAGTTAATACTTGATAAATGCAAAATTCTCAGCAAAAAAAAACACACAGATTTTCTCTGTTTCAAATCAAAAGCCTAATTGATCCATGCTCTCTTCCAGTTGATACTTTCTTGAAATAACAGAATTATTCTGTTATTTTTTGTTGTGCTAAGAGGAAAACATATTCTGACTCTCCTTAAAATACCATCAATCTTATGTACATTTTGAAATTGTATGTATGTGTGCCTGTAAGTAGTTTTAACTTGATCATACTTATGAAGACTTCCTATTAGTTACACATTGGTTTGCAGATACAGATATGAAGCTTTTAGAATTAAGACCCAAAATAAAAATGACTTATTATACTGTTATAATAAATATATTTAAGCAATTTGTATGCAGTTAATCTTGATGGCCTTATATAACATTATTTTATATAATTTATTTAAATTCAAATGATGAATTCATATTTTGAAAAGATAATATGGTTAGTATATCATTGGTTAAATAAGTAGAAAGAATTAATGCTTAATATTAATTAAATCTGACAATTTTTTAAAAGCCCTAATCCTCTTTTTTTTTTTTTTTTTTTTTGAGACAGAGTCTTGCTCTTGTCACCCAGGCTAGAATGCAGTGGTGTGATCTCAGCTAAGTGCAACCTCCGCCTCCCTGGTTCAAGCAATTCTCGTGCCTCAGCCTCCAGAGCAGCTGGGATTATAGGCGCCTGCCTCCATACCCAGCTAATTTTTGTATTTTTAGTAGACACGGGGTTTCACCATATTGGCCAGGCTGATCTCAAACTCTTGACCTCAGGTGATTTGCCTGCTTCAGCCTCCCAAAGTGCTGAGATTACAGGCTTGGCACCCAGCCTCCTAATCTTATCCTTTATAAAATGAAAATCACCTTATTTTTTTCATCAAAATTGTGTGATCATTGTGATTTTGTGCATTTTAATCTGTTAATATTGATCTAATATTAATTAGGTAACAATTATTTTAATTAGAGTATTTGAATGTCAGAGACATTATTTGATGGCAGCCAATAATAATTATTATTGCTATTAAAGTTTTGGTTATTTTCCACTCATATATTTTAAACTGACCCACTTTGCTGCCCTATTAAGAAAAGAGTTTGTTTACATTTTGGAATATATTGGATCATATATTTAATATTAAAAATATGGAACCATGATCAAAATACTTTAAGTAAGGCACTAAGTAAATATTGTGAATCAAGTTCAATGCACACCGGTTGCCACTTCAGCCCACTGCATATTGGGCTGCAATTTCTACTACTTGTATGAGTCTGTGGAGACAAAACTATCACACAGCAAGTTACATAAAGCAACTTTACTACGCAGATAAACAGCAAGAGACAGTAGAAGCCTAGAATTAAGGGCAAGCCAGTCCCATAAGGCTCAAGCTGCCCAGGATAGATGGAATATCGTCTGCATATTCTTCGCTTGCAGTGCAGCTGAGGGATCCTGGAAAGCATCCCACTCTGGGTTTTTACCACTGGGGTAATGCAAACAGTTGGGACAAAGTGTTGAAGGGCATCTTTTTTTTTTTTTTCTAGGAAAGACAAGAAAAGATCCCCAGCTGTTCCGGCCAGTTCCTTCTTATCTCAGTATATTGCATCCCCAGCATGTTCCTCAGTTATTCTTGAGAACTACAAGCTAGAAAGAGAGGAGAGCTAGGTAAGTCTAAGACCTGCTAGAGAACTGTCCTAATATCATTTAAGCAACTGAAGTGTATTTTTACTTTTTAAATATTTTAATCTTGCTGTATACTTCACAAGTGGAACTATGTTAAACTAAAAAGACTTCTTTACAGCAAGGGAAGGAATCAACAGAGTGAAAAGACAACCTGAAGAATGGGAGAAAATATTTGCATACTATTCGTCCAACAAGGAACTAATATCCAGAATATACAAGTAAATCAAACAATTCAACAGCAAAAAACAAAAACAAAAACAAAAAAAATTAAAAAGACTTAAATAGATATTTCTCAAAAGATATACAAATGGATAAAAGGTATATCTATCTATCTATCTATCTATCTATCTATCTATCTATCTATCTATCTATCTATATAGTCCAACATCACTAATCATCAGGAAAAGGCAAATCAAAACCACACTTCAATATCATCTTAACCCAATCAGAATGGCTATGATGAAGATGACAAAAAATAACAGATGTTGGTAAGGATGTAAAGAAAAGGGAACTCTTATAAACTGTTGTTGGGAATGTAAGCTACTGCAGCCCTTATAAAGTTTAAAAAAAAAAAAAACCCACAATATGGAGGTTTCTCAAAAAAACTAAAAATAGAGCTACCATATGATACAGCAATCCTACTATGGTGTCTTTATCCAAAGGAAAGGGAATCAGTATATCAAAGAAATAACTGCACTCCTCTTTATTTCAGCCTTATTCACAGTAGCCAAGATAGGGAAACAATTTAGGTCTCCATCAACAGATGAAAGGATAAAGAACATTTAGTATACATATACAATGGAATATCATTTAGCCACAAAACAGAATGAAATCCTGTCATTTTCAGCAACATAGATGAAAAGGGAGGTTATTATGGTAGGTGAAATAAACTAGGCACAGAGAGATCAAATACCACATGTTCTCATTCATATGGTAGAACTAAAACATTTTATCTCATGGAAGTATAAAGTAGAATGATATTTACCAGAGGCTAAGAAAGATAACAGAGGGTGGAGATGAGAGGATGGTTTATACAGAAGTTTCTAGGGTGAAGGTGATAACTTTAGGACTCCTGGCCCCCCAGGGTTATCCATATATTTTTTTTAAAGTTGTGAAATAATCATCTGGGATGTCCTGAGAAGAGCCCCCAACTCACTGGCCCATGGGCAGCAATACATGTGCCTACTATAAATAGAAGGGCCATTGGCAATGAGAATGTCCTAACTGTCTCCAGAGAGAGAGAGAGAGAGAGAGAGAGAATAATTAAAAAAAAAAAAGAAAAAAAAAGAAAAAAAAAGAAGAAGCTTTCCATTGATATGAGTGCTAATTTTCCACTAGCCAAAATGAGCTTCTTTGCTCAAGTAAGTTTACTGGGAGTCTTGGACCTGGCTGACAGCTTCCTGCTGTGGCAGAAAAGCAGCTGCCCAAACATTTTTCTTTGGTGTCTTCACTGCTGGAAGAGCTTTCCAGTGAGTGTCTGAGGGGCTCTGGGTTCTTCTGTTGAATAACACAGTTTGCCCCTTCCCTTCTTTATTTCATGCTATGGGATCCTCCTTCCCTGCTTTTTTCTGTTTTTCATACCTATGGGGGCAAAAAATTTGGCCGGGAAGATGGGTCTCAGTTTTCTAAATAACTTGAATCAGTTGTCTTAGATAGGTTGTTTTATTTAATGTGTTTGTTTAGATGTATATACAAGTATTATGATATGATACAGGTGAAAGGCGCTTCTTAGAGGGTGGTGGCAAGAGGAAAATGAGGAAGAAGCAAAAGCAGAATCCCTGGATAAACCCATCAGATCTTGTGAGACTTATTCACTATCACGAGAATAAAATAGGAAAGACGAACCCCCATGATTCAATTACCTCCCCCTGGGTCTCTCCCACAACATGTGGGAATTCTGGGAGATACAATTCAAGTAGAGATTTGAGTGGGGACACAGCTGAACCATGTCATTCTACCCCGGCCCCTCCAAATCTCACATCCTCACATTTCAAAACCAATCATGCTTTCCCAACAGTGCCCCAACATCTTAACTCATTTCAGCATTAACCCAAAGGTCCACAGTCTAAAGTCTCATCCAAGAAAATGCAAGTCCCTTCTACCTATGAGCATGTAAAATCAAAAGCAAGCTAGTTACTTCCTAGATACAATGAGGTACAGGTATTGGGTAAATGCAACCATTCCAAATGGGAGAAATTGGCCAAAACAAAGGGGTTACAGGGCCCATGCAAGTTCAAAATCCAGCAGGGCAGTCCAATTTTAAAGCTCCAAAATGGATCTCCTTTGACTCCAGGTCTCATACCCAGGTCACGTTGATTCAAAAGGTAAGTTCCCATGGTCTTGGACAGCTCTGACCCTGTGCCTTTGCAGGGTACAGCCTCCCTGCTGGCTGCTTTCACAGACTGGCGTTGAGTGTCTGCAGCTTTTCCAGGTGAACAGTGCAAGCTGTCAGTAGATCTACCATTGTGGAGTCTGGTGGACAATGGCCTTCTTCTCATAGCTCCACTAGGCAGTGCCGCAGTAGTGACTCTGAGTGGGGCCTCCGACCCCACATTTCCCTTCTGCAATGCATGGGGGCCCTGCCCCTGGAGCAAACTTTTGCCTGGGCATCCAGGTGTTTCCATACATCTTCTGAAATCTAGGTGGAGGTTCCCAAACCTCAATTCTTGACTTCTGTGCACCCCCAGGCTCAACACCACGTGGAAGCTGCCAAGACTTGGGGCTTCCACCCTGTGAAGCCACAACCTGAAGTCTACTTTGGCCCTTTTCAGCCATGGTTGGAGCGGCTGGGATGCAGGGCACCAACTCTCTAGGAGGCACACGGCATGGGGACATTGGGCCTGGACCACAAAATCACTTTTTCCTTCTGGGCCTCTGGGCCCATAGTGGGAGGGTCTGTCATGTCTCTGACATGGTCTGGAGACATTTTCCCATGGTCTTGGGGATTAACATTAGGCTCCTTGCTACTTATGCAAATTTCTGCAGCTGGCTTGAATTTCTTCTCAAAAAAAATGGATTTTTCTTTTCTACAGCATCATCAGGCTGCAAATTTTCTGAACTTTTATGCTGTTTCCATTTTAAAATGGAATGCTTTTAACAGCACGCAAGTCATCTTTTGAATGTTTTGCATCTTAGCAATTTATTCCTCCAGATACCCCAAATTATCTTTCTCAAGTTCAAAGTTCCACAAATCTCTAGGGCAGGGGCAAAATGCTGCTAGTCTCTTTGCTAAAATATAACAAGAGTCACCTTTGCTCCAGTTGCCAACAAGTTCATCATCTCCATCTGAGACCACCTCAGCGTGTACCTTATCGTCCATATTGCTATCAGGCTTTGGTCAAAGCCATTCAACAAGTCTCTAGGAGGTTCCAAACTTTCCCACATTTTCCTGTGTTCTTCCGAGCTCTTCAAACTGTTCCAACCACTGCCTGTTACCTAAGTCCAAAGTCGCTTCCACATTTTGGGATATCTTTTCAGCAACGCCCCACTCTGCTGGTACCAATTTACTGTATTATTTCATTTTCACGCTTCTGATAAAGACATACTGAAAACTGGGAACAAAAAGATGTTTAAGAGATTTAATTGGACTTGCAGTTCCACATGGCTGGAGAGGCCTCAGAATCATGGGCACTGCATATATGAGTTCCATATACTTTTATCAGTATCTGCTAGTTAAAAATATATTCATATATTAAGTATTTATATTAATATAATAATTGAATGTAACAGTATTTAGTAATTATCTCAACTACTAATGTCTCCAAAGCACTGATTCTCGCCTTAGTTTAATAGGTGATGCTGTTCAATATGTGGCAAAGCATGAAGAGTTGTTTGTTATCCGATAGGTACTCCCCTTTTTTAGCAGAACACTGCCTGTAAGTATTCACTCTCCTACGTACTCAAGGAAGCTGACACACCCTCCCAGGTTTAGGAGTTGAATATTGACTTAGAAAATAAAGTTCTATTCCCCTTTGCAGTGGCTGGTTTAAGCATAGACACATGACAAATGAAAGTTATAAGCGATTATTATATCACACAGTGCCTTGACAATGTTTTAATGAATTCCTTGGTAAGTTGTGTTTAGTTTTCTACCCAACGGAATAGAAAATGGGTAGAGAGAACAATAAAGGTTTTCTTGTGCAACAGCGGTTTTGGGCTGGGCGACTATGTTTTTATATATATATATATATATATATATATATATATATATATATACCATGTATATACTATATATATACTATATTTTATATATATATATATATACCATGTTTATATATATATATAAATTATCCATACCTCGTCAGAGTTGAAGCAAAAGTATCCTTTTTCATGCTCGTTTTTGTAAGGAAGTACAAGGAAAAGGAAAGTCTGCAACAGGATTTTACCTGGCAAAGGTTAAAGGCTGTTTCATGTTTCTTTGCTAATATAATTCTCTCTTGTGAAATAAATAAGCAACTTATTGTATTTAATGCCATCTTTTTTTTTTTTGTCTCTACATCATTCTATCACATTTTGGAATTCAACAGACATTTGTATTTACTTCTTGCCTCGACAATTTTTATCAAAAAACAGTTGTGTGAAACTAACCAGAATGTAAATTGTTTTAATTTTTAAATTACTTTAAAATGGCTTTTCTTTCAAAACCGACAAATTCCTATTAGCCAACTACTTTGGAACTGTTCATGTATAATGTTCTAAAACATATAAATAAATATGTGTCAAAGTGAATTATTTGCTAGAAACCTACAGTTATTTGGAAAATACCAAATACAAGAAAGTTAGAAAGTTCTTTCCAGTATATTTTGTTATTCAGATATTCTCACTGTATTGTAATAAAATTTCTAGAGTTAAAGATATTTGATATAAATGCCTAGATGACATTATTTCTATTTAGTGAACTTTGAATTATAGAATATTACAGGGAAAAATTAATGGGCATTATATGTAACACATTCTTTTATTCCAAAGACAGATTATGTATGAGTTCTTCAATGAGCCTGTGCTTCAAGGATGCTCTTTCACCAAGTGGGCTTAACACATATGAAGGACTTTGAATTAGATGGTGCTGTTCAGGCTTCCTTTCTTTTTACTTTTGAAGATCAAAAATGCATCATTGGATGCCTTAAGCATGGGTATTTTATACCTACTTGATCTGCCTGTCATGCAGACCCCACTCCAGTGCCTCGCTCCCTCTTTAAGTCTTACCTTAAAACCTTCCTTTCATCTTTAACTTATGCTTGACTCCGACTGCAGAGTTTGTGATGTCTTAAGTGAATCAAGCTGCATAAAAGTGCATGTTCCCATCTAGCATTTTGTTGCACCTAAACTTGTTTGTGCATTTGTTCTTGAAATAGCTTTTTACTGAAATGTAACAATCAACTGATCCGGATAGAGCAATATTTCAAAACTCTAAAATCTCATCCTTTATGGTCTCTTAAATAGTCCCTTTGAAACTCACATAATATGAAAAGCCAAAATACAAAATACTTTAAATTCCATTTGAAACATTTTTAGTTCAACCTCCATGACCACAAATTTGTTGATTAAGGAACTGGCTCATTGGACAAGTAAGCATGTGCTAACAACTTCAGACTAAAAGTGTGACTGAGAAGTGGTACCTCAGAAGTGGAACTATAGTAAATATCCTTAATTTGGACATACAAATAACAACAGAGGAAGAGTTAAGGAAACCAAATGTGTGTGTGTCTGCCTGTGATTCGCTTCTAATTTTTAGAATGCTTTTCCAGAAGTTCTCTTGTTCTTTTTCAGCCACCTGACTTCTCAACTACAGCATTAGTTCATCTGCTACTGTTCTTTGAGAGAAAACAACTGAAAGCACCATGTAGAAAGGTTAGCAAACACCAGCTCTTACTGCTAACCTCAAACCCAGACTGAGGCTTAATACATCAGGAAAATTAATGAATAAGACATTAACACCCAGCTTCCTAATTTCAACTGAATTTTGTATTTGGAAATGAGAGTATATTAAGGGACGGGTGAAATATATTGTTCAAAAATTACTGTATGTTAATTTAAGGTAACTATATATAATGCTACTACTACTATTAATAGAAATAATTAATATTCCATGATATGTGTATATATATTTGTATACATGTGTGTATATATACTTGTATATATGTATATATATGTGTATATATATGTGTATATATATGTTGCTGTGAATGCCTTTTTATGACTGAATAGTATTCCATGGTGTGTGGATATATATACCATATAATATATACACCATATATATCATATATATCATATATACCATATATACCATGTATATGATATATGTGTGTGATATATATATATATTATATATATATATAATATATATATATAAAAATTTATCCACTCATTGATTCATGGGCATTTGGGCTGGTTCTGTATTTTTGCAATTCCAAATTATGGTGCTATAAACATACACGTACAAGAATATTTTTCGTATGACTTATTTTCCTCTGGGTACATACTCAGTAGTGGGATTGCTGGATCAAATGGTAGTTCTACTTTTAGTTTTTAAAGGAATCTACACACTGTTTTTCATAGTGGTTGTACTAGTTTACATACCCACCAACAATGTAAAAGGGTTCCTTTTTGCTACATCCCCGCCAACATATATTATTTTTTAATTTTGTGATTATGGCCATTCTTGCAGGAGTAAGGTGTTACTGCATTGTGGTTTTGGTTTGCATTTCCCTGATCATTAGTGATGTTGAGCATTTTTTATATATCTGTTGGTCATTTGTATATCTTCTTTTGAGAATTGTCTATTCATGTCCTTAGCCCATTTTTTGATGGGATTGTTTGTTTTCTTCTTGCTAATTTGTTTGAGTTCCTTGTAGATTCTGTATGATAGCCCTTTGTCAGATGTATAGATCGTGAAGATGTTCTCCCACTCTGTGGGTTGTCTGTTCACTCTGCTTATTGTTTGTTTTGCTGTACAGAAACTTTTTAATTTAATTAAGTCCCACCTGTTTATGATTGCTTTGTTGCATTTCCTTTTGGGTTCTTGGCAATGAATTCTTTGCCTAAGCCAATGTCTTGAAGGGTTTTCCACTGTCTTCTTCTAGAATTTTTATGGTTTCAGGCCTTAGATTTAAGTCCTTATTCATCTTGAGTTTATTATTGTATAAGGTGAGAGATGAGTATCCAGTTTTAGTCTCCTACATGTGGCTTGCCAATTATGCCAGCACCATTTGTTGAATAGGGTGTCCTTTCCCCACTTTTATGTTTTTGTTTGCTTTGTTAAAGATAAATTGGCTGTAAGTATTGGGTTTATTTCTGGGTTCTCTATTCTGTTCCATTGACCTATGTGCCCATTTTTATACTAGTACCATGCTGTTTTGGTGGTTATGGCCTTAAAGTATAGTTTGCAGTTGGATAATGTGACGCCTTCAGATTTGTTCTTTTTGCACAGCCTTGCTATGGCTATGTGGGTTCTTTTTTGGTTCCATATGAATTTTAGGATTGCCTTTTCTTGTTCTGTCAAGAATGATGGTGGTATTTTGGTGGAAATTACATTGAATATGTAGATTGCTTTTGGCAGTATGGTCATTTTCACAATATTGATTCTACCCATCCATGAGCATAGGATGTTTTTGTATTCATTTGTGTCATCTAAGATTTCTTTCAGCAGTGTTTTATAGTTTTCCTTGTGGAATTTCTAATTTATTGGCATATAACTGCTCATAGTCTCTATTTTTTAATAATTTCTATGGTATTGATTGTAATGTCTTCTTTTCTACCTCTGATTTTATTTATGTAAGTCTTCTGTCTTCTTTTTCTTAGTCTGGTTAAATATTTGTCAAGTTTCTTTAACTTTTCAAAAAAACAACTTGTTACTTCATTGAAGCAAACAAAAAAAAAAAAAAACAAAAGATCAATTAAATTTATTTCTTCTGTGATCTTTATTATATCTTTTCTTCTACTAATTTTAGGTTTGGTTTGCTTTTGCTTTTCCAGCTCTTTACAATGCACTGTTAGGTTATTTATTTGAAGTTTTTCTACTCTTTTCTATGTAGATGTTTATTGCTATGAACTTTCCTCTTAGTATTTCTTTTGCTGTGTCTCACAGGTTTTGGTATGTTATGTTTGCATTTTCATATTTCAAAAATATATTAAATTTCTTTCCTAATTTCTTCATTGATTCACTGGTGATTCAGAAGTGTATTGTTTAATTTCCATGTGTTTTTATAGTTCTTTTTTTTTTTTTTTTTTGAGATGGAGTCTTACTCTGTCACCCAGGCTGGAGCGCAATGGCATGATCTCAGCTCACTGCAACCTCTACCTCCTGGGTTCAAGCAATTCTCCTGCCTCAGTCTCCCAAGAAACTGGGGTTACAGGCACATGCTGCCATGCCCAGCTGCTTTTTTTGTTGTTTTTTTTGTTTTTGTTGTTTGTTTGTTTTGTTTGTTTGTATTTTAGTAGAGACAGGGTTTCACCGTGTTGCCTAGGCTGGTCTCGAACTCCTGAGCTCAGGCAATCCACCCGCCTTGGCCTCCCAAAGTGGTAGGATTACAGGTGTGAGCCACTGCGCCCGGCCGTGTTTGTAACGTTTTTAAAGTTCCTCCTGTTAATGATTTCTAGTTGTATTCCATTGTGGTGAATAAGATAATTAATTCATAAAATTTCAAATTTTTTAATGTTTTAAGACTTGTTTTGTAGCCTAAAATATTGCATATCCTTGAGAATAATTTATGTGCTGAGGAGAAGAATGTATTCTGTAACCCTTGGATGAAATGTCCTGTAAATAGATATTAGTCAATTTGGTCTATAATGCAAATTAATTCCAATATTTTCTTGCTGATTTTCTGTCTGGAAGATCAGTCCAGTTTTGAAGGTGGGCTGTTGAAGTCTATGGCTCTTACTGTATTAGGACCTATCTCTCTCTTTTCCTTAAATAATATTTGTTTAATTTGTATCTGAATGCTCCAGTGTTGGGTGGATATGTATTTAAAATCGTTATATCTTCTTGCTGAATTGAAACCTTTATTATTTTACAGTGATATTTTGTCTCTTATAATTTTTTTCTTGAAATCTATTTTGTCTGATAAAAATACAGTTATTCTTTCTCTCTCTCTTTTTTTTTATGGTTTCCATTTCCATGGAATATCTTTATCCATCCTTTATTTGCAGTCCACGTGTGTCTTTACAGGGCGAGTATATTTCTTTAGGAAAAGAATAGTTGGATTTTTTTATTCATTCAACTGCTCTATGTCTTTTGATTGAAGAGTTTAGTCTATTCACATTCAATGCTATTATTAATAAGTAAGGACATACTACTGCTATTTTGTTGATTTCTGGTTGTTTTTTGGTGTTCTCCTTCTTCCTTTTTTCTTTCCTTTCTGTCTTCCTTTATGTAAAAGTGATTTTCTCAGGTGTTATGTTTTAATGTCTTGCTTTTTATTTTTGTGAATCTGTTGTAGGTTTTTGATTTGATGTTATCATGAGGCTTGCAAATAACATCTAATAACTGAGTATGTTAAACTTAGGACAACTTAACTCTGATTACAAAGACTAACTAACAAGCAAAAGAAAACTAATAAAAACTCTACGCTTGGTTACTGTAGTCTTGTAGTATAGTTTGAAGTCAGGCAGTGTGATGCTTCCAGCTTTGTTCTTTGACCAATGGAGCAGAACAGAGCCCTCAGAAATAATACCACACATCTACAACCATCTGATCTTTGACAAACCTGAGAAAAACAAGAAATGGGGAAAGGATTCCCTATTTAATAAATGGTGCTGGGAAAACTGGCTAGCCATATGTAGAAAGCTGAAACTGGATCCCTTCCTTACAACTTATACAAAAATTAATTCAAGATGGATTAGACACTTAAATGTTAGACCTAAAACCATAAAAACCCTAGAGAAAAACCTAGGCAATACCATTCAGGACATAGGCATGGGCAAGGACTTCATGTCTAAAACACCAAAAGCAATGGCAACAAAAGCCAAAATTGACAAATGGGATCTAATTAAACTAAAGAGCTTCTGCACAGCAAAAGAAACTACCATCAGAGTGAACAGGAAACCTACAGAATGGGAGAAAATTTTTGCAATCTACTCATCTGACAAAGGGCTAATATCCAGAACCTGCAAAGAACTCAAACAAATTTACAAGAAAAAAGCAAACAACCCCATCAAAAAATGGGCAAGAGATATGAACAGACACTTCTCAAAAGAAGACATTCATGCAGCCAACAGACACATGAAAAAATGCTCATCATAACTTGCCATCAGAGAAATGCAAATCAAAACCACAATAAGATGCCATCTCATACCAGTTAGAATGGTTGTCATTAAAAAGTCAGGAAACAACAGGTGCTGGAGAGGATGTGGAGAAATAGGAACACTTTTACACTGTTGGTGGGACTGTAAACTAGTTCAACCATTATGGAAGACAGTTCCTCAAGGATCTAGAACTAGAAATACCATTTGACCCAGCCATCCCTTTACTGGTTATATACCCAAAGGATTATAAAGCATGCTGCTATAAAGACACATGCACACCTATGTTTACTGAGGCACTATTCACAATAGCAAAGACTTGGAACCAACCCAAATGTCCATCAGTGATAGACTGGATTAAGAAAATGTGGCACATATACACCATGGAATACTATGCAGCCATAAAAAAGGATGAGTTCATGTCCTTTGTAAGGGCATGGATGCAGCTGGAAACCATCATTCTCAGCAAACTATCGCAAGGACAAAAAAACAAACACCGCATGTTCTCACTCATAGGTGGGAATCGAACAATGAGAACACTTGGACACAGGAAGGGGAACATCACATACTGGGGCCTGTTGTGGGGTAGGGGAAAGGGGAAGGGGGAGGGATAGCATTAGGAGATATACCTAATGTAAATGACAAGTTAATGGGTGCAGCATACCAACATGGCACATGTGTACATATGTAACAAACCTACACATTGTGCACATGTACCCTAGAATTTAAAGTATAATAAAAAAGAATAAAAAAAACAAAAATAAAAACTCTACACTTTAACTTCATCCACCCTGCTTTTAAACTTTTTGTACTTTCTATTTACATCTTTTTATACGGTCTCTATCTAGAATGTTGTTTTAGTTATCATTTTTGCTAGTTCTTCTTTTAGTCTTCCTACTCAGTAGGAAGTAGTTTAAATATGGGAGTAGGGAGTAGTTTAAATATGACAATTATAGTGTTATGGTATTCTGTATTGTTGTTAGGTATTTATTAGCAGTGAGTGTCATACCTTCAGATGATGTTTTCTTGCTTGTTAACGTCCTTTTCTTCCAGATTAAAGAGCGTTCTTTACCACTTCTTGCAGAATAGGTCTAGTATTGATGAAATCCCTCATCTTAGTTTGTCTACAAAAGTATTTCTTTCTCCTTCATATTGGAGTACTATTTTTGCTGGCTATAATATTCTAAAATAAAAGTTTATTTCCTTCGAGGACCAGATATAGGGGCTTATGCCTGCAATCCCAGTACTTTTGGATGCAGAGGTAGAAAGATTCCTGGAGGTCACGAGTTATAGTTCAGCCTGGGCAACATAGCAAGACTCTGTCTCATAGTTCCTTCAGCACTTTAAATAACTCATACCACTCTATTCTGGCCTGTTAGGTTTCCACTGCGAAGTCTGTTGCTAGATGTATTACAGCTCCCTTATATGTTATTTTTGTCTTCTCTCTGGAAGCTTTTAGTATCATTTTAGTATCCTTTGATTATCCTTGACTTTTGGGAGTTTGATTATGAAGTGTCTTGATGTAGTCTTATTTGGGTTTAATCTGATTGGTGTTGTATAACTTTCTTGTATTTGAATATTGATATCTTTCTCTAGGTTTGGAAAGTTCCTTGTCATTATCTCTTTGTATAATCTCCCTACCCTGCACTCTCTCTATCTCCTCTTTACACCAATTACTCTTGGATTTTCCATTTTGGACTATTTTCTAGATTTTCTATGCATGCTTCACACCTTCTTATTCTTTTTTCTTTTGTCTCTTCTGATGCTGTAGTTTGAAATAGCCTGCCTTCAAGCTCACTAATTTTTTTCTTCTGCTTGATCAATTCTGCTACTAAGAGACTCTGATGCATTCTTCAGTGCAGCAATTGTGTTTTTCAGTTCTGGAATTTTTGCTTTGATTATTTTTAATTATTTCAATATCTTTGTTAAATTTATCTGATAAGATTCTGAGTTTCTTCTCTGTGTTATATTGAATTTATTTCAGCTTCCTCAAAACAGCACTTTTAAATCTCTGTCTGAAAGATCACACATCTCTGTCACTCTGAGATTGTTCACTTGGTGACTTATTTTGTTCATTTGTAGAGGTAATGTTTTCCTGGATGATTTTGATGTTTGTGGATGTTCACTAATGTCTGAACATTGAAGAGTTAGGTATTTATTCCAATCTTCACAGTCTGGGCTTGTTTGAACTCATCCTTCTGGAGAAAGCTTTCCAAGCACTAAAAGAATATTGAGTGTTGTGATCTAAGTCTTTGGTCACTGTGGCCATATATGCACAAAAAGGTCTCCCAAGCCCTGTAACGCTGTGATTCTTTTGAACTCATAGAGGTACTGCCTTAATGATCCTGGGTAAGATAATTCTCTGGCTTACCAGGCAAGGTTTTTGTTCTATTCCTTTACTTTTCCCCAAACAAATGGAGTCTCTATCTGTGTTGAGCTGCCTGGAATTGGTGGTGGGACATGGGTGTGATGCAAGCACTCCTCTGGCCACCACTTCTAAGACTGTTCTGGGTTAAATCTGAAGGTAGCACAACACTGGATCTTTTCCAAGGTCTGTGATGACCACTGCCTGGCTACCAGTGATGTTTATTCAAAGATCAAGGGCTTTTTACTCAGCAGGTGGTTAATCCTGCTAGGACTGAGTCTTTTCTTTCAGGATGGCACGTTTCCTTTTGGCCCAGAGTGAGTATGGGAATGCTGTCCAATAGCTAGGGACTGAAATTATGGTGTTTATTTGTTTGTTTGTTTGTTTGTTTGACACAGTCTCACTCTGTCACCAGGCTGTAGTGCTGTGGCACGATCTTGGCTCACTGCAACCTCCTGACTCCCTGGTTCAAGGGATTCTCCTGCCTCAGTCTCCCGAGTAGCTGGGATTACAGGCACTCGCCACCATGCCCAGCTAATTTTTGTATTTTTAGTAGAGACACAGTTTCACCATGTTGGTCAGGATGGTCTCAATCTCCTGACCTTGTGATCCGCCCACCTCGGCCTCCCAAAATGCTGGATTACAGGAATGAGCCACTCTGCCCGACCTGGAATTGTGGGTTTTAGGAATCTGCTTGATGCGTTATTTTACTGTGGCTCTCCTGGTACCCAAGTTGCAAGACAAAATTCTTTTTATATTTTCATCTCCTTTCTCAAGCTGAAGGTGACTCTCATTATGGCCAGCACTGCCCGTGGCCTATGGCAATTATCACCTGGATACCACTAATGTTTATTCAAAATCCAAGGGCTCTTTAGTCAGCTGGTTTTGAATCCTGCAAGGCCTAGCTATTTTCCTTCAAGGCAGCAAATTTTCTTCTGATCCAGAGTGTGTCTAAAAATCCCATCCAGGAACTAAGGCCTGGAATTACAGACTTTAGGCGTCTGCTTGATGCATTATTCTACTGTGGCTGAGCTGATACCCAAGTGACAAGACAAAGTCCTTTTTACTCTTCCTTCACTTTTCCTCAAGCAAAAAGAGTCACTCCCCATGGCCACCACAGCTGGCAATGCACTGGGTCACACCTGAAGCCAGAACAGTGCTAAGTCTTGTCCAAGGTCTATGGCAACTACTACCTGGCTACTGCTAATGTTTACTCAAGGGCCATGAGCCAAGGAATGTGGGCCCCCTTCCATCTTTAAAACCAACAATGGCCAGTCTGACCTTTCTCGTGATGTTGTCTTTCTGATTCTGATTCCTGTGCCTCTGTCTTTCCCACTTAAAGTCCCTTGTTATTATATTGGATCTACTTGAATAAAACTCTCCATTGGTGATACCTGTCACAGAAACATCAAATTGAACAACATCAATACAAGAAAGCACCTTTGTAAGAACCAAAAAACAAGTGGGTGACTAAAGTACCTGGTTTTGAAGGTGTCAGAAAGACTTCATTTCTTTCTAACTGTGTGGGACAACTGCTTTCTTGAATATTCCACCTTCTAGGGGCCTTTGTGTGCTCTCAGGTATAATGCTTCTGGAGACATGGCATCTTTATCCAACTTTCTTGGTACAGCATGTGACTCAAGTGAATCTAACTAAAGTTTTCTATTTCCATCTAACCAAAATGGTTACTTGAGGGATAGGGACATGACACAAGTTAAACCAGTTGGGTCCAATCTCAATTTTTTTAACTATCAGAAAAAATGAATTACTTATTCCTTGCTAGATGTGAAAGAGACCACAGAGAAAGTGTATTTGCTGCACTCATTTTGTGACTATGTGGTACTTATAAATAGACCAACACTAAAGTAGAGCCATAAAATAAAAAGAAAACCCCATCCATTTAAAATTATGTGAACATCGAATCAAGCATTTAAGAAAGTTATGTCAACTATTTAACTATACATTCATCATGAGCCAATATATTTGTGTCTTTCTGTCTTTTTATTTTTTTAATTTTTTTTTAAATTATTTTTTTTGAGGCAGAATTTTGCTCTTGTTGTCCAGGCTGGAATGCAATGGCATGATCTCGGCTCACCGAAACCTCCGCCTCCCAGGTTCAAACAATTCTCCTGCCTCAGTCTCCCGAGTAGCTGGGATTACAGGCACGCACCACCACACCTGGCTAATTTTGTATTTTTAGTAGAGACGGGGTTTCTCCATGTTGGTCAGGCTGGTCTCAAACTCCTGACCTCAGGTAATCCACCCACCACGGCCTCCCAAACTGCTGGGATTACAGGCATGAGCCACTGCACCCATCTTTTGTGTCTTTCTTTAAAACACTTTGAGTTAGGGTTTCTGACGCATGAAACAGAAATCATTCTCACTACTATATTATTTACCTAACTTTACACTGCTAAATAGCCAGTGTCATAACTACAACACAAATTTTCTTAACACTAAACCCTAATTGCTATACTTAATTTCCAAAATCAATATACATAGTACTTGCTCCAGGATAATCATGTTAGAATCACAAACTCTGAACACATACATTTCATTTTCATTTTCTCCATCCTTATATTTCAGAGTCACCAAATTGACCATTTAGAACTTCTTTCCAGTGGCTGAATTTTCTATGCAATATCGTGACCATTTATTATTTAAGACATAGAGGTCTGTATGTATATATATATGTGTACACATGTGTATATATAATCCCTAAATATATATATTGGTATATATCCCTACTAAAACTATATATATACATATATTTATATACCTATATATGTGTGTGTATATATACATATATATCCTTACTAAAACCAAAGGTGTGTTTAATGTAATTAAGTAGCCTAAATGTAAAAACTTAAGGCAATTGAGAGGTAGTGACCTGTCGAAAATTATGCATCAAGCTGTGGTAGAGACAGGGAAATAACTCAAGATTCTTAATTATTTCAACAATTATTCCACTGATAGAGTTGCAACAAACCTCAGTCAAGACATGATGAAAAAAACACAATGAGGGTTTTTCACTGTGACAAAAAAGCACTGTGGCATCTCACAATCATGGTTTGCCTACTACAGATCACAAAATGCTTATTGGTTTTGTTTCTTCTCAAAATGAGTATTTATATGATTATTTCAGAAAAGAGAGTTGGATTGTTCACTGCAATTTTGTGTGTCACCTTTTGGCTGGGAGCCTGAACTAAATAATGTAAACCCAACAACTCAACCCATATGTCAATGTAACCCTGGCCCTCTACCACAAAAGTATCTCCACCATGAACATTATAACTCTAAATAGTTTATAACACTTTTCTCTACAGTTAAATAGTAAGTCACTTAAGGGAAGGAAAAAGTGATTCATTATCAGGGATCATCAGGAGACAAATGATCTATATTTTTTTTTATAAAGCAAATGCAATCAATCTTTCAAAACATAGATGTTGATAATATCAAATGTTTGTGGATATGTGGAGAAATTAAAACTTTCATATGTTACTGGGACACATGTTTGTTGCAATTACAATTGTAGTTAATGTGGCAGTATCTATTAAACTTTAAAATGCATATACTTTTAACAAGCTATCCTTAATTCTGGGACTGTCTCCCACAGAAACAAAAACTCAAGTACTTAAGCCCGAGGATGTTAATTACAGCATTATCTATATTGGCAAAAGGCAGCGTCCATTCTTGGTGTCCATTAGTGATATAATTGTAGAACAAATGATGGCACAATTATAGTACAGAATAACTACTCAGTTATTAAAACAAATGAATTAAATTTATATATAATGATTTGGAAAAATCTTCTTGCTATGTAGTACATTTAAAAAATTGATATAATATGCATAGGGCAATCCAACTTTTTAAAGTATTTTAAATATATATATATTTATATATATATTTATATTTTCATATATACATATATATTTGAGACAGGGTCTCACTGTCACCCAGGCTGAAATGCAGTGGCACGATCATGGCTCATTGCAACCTCAACCTCCTGAGTTCAAGCAATCCTTCCACCTCAGCTTCCAGAGTAACTAGGACCACAGGCACACACCAGAATATCCAGCTAATTTTTATTTATTTATTTTTTTTGTAGAGACTGGATCTCACTGTGTTGCCCAGGCTGGTCTCAAATTACTGGGCTCCAGGAATCCTCCTGCTTCAGCCTCCCAAATTGCTTTTTAGGATTATAGATGTGAGCCATTCCATCAGGACAATTTTGCTTTTAAAAATTCAACTATCTTTGGCAAAGAATTGATTTTTTTCAAATTGATGAGTAAAAATTGTATACATTTGTGGTATACTACATGATGTTTTGGTATATGCATACAATGCGGAATGGCTAAATCAGGCTTTTTAACATATACATTACCTGTCATACTTTTTTTATAGTGAGAACACTTAAAATCTCTCAGCAATTTTCAAATATAAAATATATTGTAATTAACTATAGTCGCCGTCTTGCACAAAGATCTCGTGAACTTATTCCTCCTGCCTAACTGAAAGTTTGTGTCCTTTGAACAACATCTTTTCATTTTCTTCACACTTCAGCTCCTGGTAACCACCATTTTACTCTCTGTTTCTATGAATTTTACGTTTTTACACTCTACATACAAATAAGATTATTCAGCACTTGTCTTTCTGTGCCAGAGAAAAAGACATTTTATTAATGTATGGCATTCATAACTAAGTAACAGGAATGGGAGAATACATGATCTCTTAAAAATTACATAGGCAAGAGACAGAGATCATCAAGAGATGATTTAATTTTTTTACTCTATGTACTTTTATTTTAGTTGTCATAATATATTCTTGTTTTAATTAAAATTCATAGATTTATTTTGAAAGAAAAAAAAAAAGCACAAAATAAGTTAACCCAACATGGTTATGCTCTTCATATGTATCTATTTTTCGGTAGTGTGTTAAGGCCAAATTGGGGGTTTATAATTTTTAGTACTGTTCTTACTAACTGGCCCTTTGGAGATGAAATTACCTTAATCATTAATATGTTTATGTGTACTTTAACGTGAAAAAAATACCTGGCTCTAGACATACTTTATATATATATATATATATATATATATATATATATATATGCTTTAGGTTCTGGGATATATATGTAGAACGTTCAGGTTTGTTACACAGGTATACATGTGCCACAGTGGTTTGCTACACCATCAAACCATCATCTACATTATGTATTTCTCCTAATGTTATCCCTCCCCTAGCCCCCCACCCACCAACAGGCCCCAGTGTGTGATGTTCTCCCTGTGTCCATGTGTTCTCATTGTTCAACTCCCACCTATGAGTGAGAACATGTGGTGTTTGGTCTTCTGTTCCTGTGTTAGTTTTCTAGGAATGATGGTTTCCAGCTTCATCCATGTCCCTGCAAAGGACATGAAGTAATCCTTTTTTATGGCTGCATAGTATTCCATGGTGTATATATTCCACATTTTCTTTATCCAGTCTATCTTTGATGGGCATTTGGGTTGGTTCCAAGTATTTGCTACTGTGAATAGGGCTGCAATAAACATACATGTGCGTGAGTTTTTAGAGTAGAATGATTTATAATCCTTTGAGTATATACCCAGTAATGGTATTGCTGGGTCAAATGGTATTTCTCATTCTAGATCCTTGAAGAATTGCCACACTGTCTTCCACAATGTTTCAATTAATTTGCACTCCCACCTACAGTGTGAAAGTGTTCCTATTTCTCCACATCCTCTCCAGCATCTGTTGTTTCCTGACTTTTTAGTGACTCCCATTCTAACTGGTGTGAGATGATATCTCATTGTGGTCAAATTGTCTCTGTTTGCAGATGACTTGACTATATATTTAGAAAACCCCATCATCTCAGCCCAAAATCTCCTTAAGCTGATAAGCAACTTTGGCAAAGTTTCAGGATACAAAATCAATGTGCAAAACTCACAAGCATTCCTATGTACCAATAATAGACAAACAGAGAACCAAATCATGAATGAACTCCTATTCACAACTGCTACCTAGAGAATAAAATACCTATGAATACAACTTACAAGGGATGTGAAGGACCTCTTCAAGGAGAACTACAAACCACTGCTCAAGGAAATAAGAGAGGTCACAAACAAATTGAAAAACATTCCATGCTCATGGATAGGAAGAATCAATATTGTGAAAATAGCCATACTGCCCAAAGTAATTTATAGATTCAATGCTATCTCCATCAAGCTACCATTGACTTTCTTCTAGAATTGGAAAAAAAACTACTTTAAATTTCATATGGAACCAAAAAAGAGCCCATATAGCCAAGACAATCCTCAGCAAAAGGAACAAAGCTGGAGGCATCACACTAGCTGATTTCAAACTATACTACAAAGCTATAGTAACCAAAATAGCATGGTACTAGTACCAAAACAGATACATAGATCAATGGAGCAGAGTCCCCAGCCCCCAGCAATAATACCACACATCTACAAACATCCAATCCTTGACAAACCTGACAAAAACAATCAATGGGGAAAGGATTGCCTATTTAATAAATGGTGTTGGGAAAACTGGCTAACCATTTGCAGAAAACTGAAACTGGACCTCTTCCTTACAACTTATACAAAAATTAACTCAAGATGGATTAAAGACTTAAACATAAGACTTAAAAACATAAGAACCCTAGAAGAAAACCTAGGCAATACCATTCAGGACATAGTCATGGCAAAGACCATGACTAGGCTTACTTCTTAAGAAATTTTACCTTAGTGTCAGAAGGTTTTGCAACTCATTAGCTATAATAGTGTTAAAAAGTTATTCTCCCTAATCCTCAATATCTTTGTACATTAATGTGGTTAATAATAGCTACCTCACAAAGTTATTAGGACAAAAATTGATCTTGCATGTAATATGTTTAGCAAAGTGCTTGAAACAGTAAATGCTAAATAGATGGTAGGTACAACTACTGTTAGTAATATTAGTGTCAACAATAATAATATTAGCACAAGCAGTAGCAGTAGTAACAGTCATCATCATCGTCATTGTTGTCATCATTGTCATTGTAGTAGTAGTAGTGGTAGTGGTTGTAGTAGCAGTGGTTATAGTAAATTGACAAGAGCATCTTCAGATTAAACGCTATGTCTATCCATCTCAATGTTCATCTATTTTTATTAGTTGTGTTCAATATAAGTCCTTTCAGAAGTAAATGTACATAAGTAGCACTGTTCATGAAACTGGAATATCAACCTTAATCCTTTTCTAGTCCCCTTCATTAGTAGTTCAGTGCTTGAAGCTGTGCTTCAAAGTCACTTTGAAGAGTTTCATACTTCTGCCTCTCTCAATAGCCTGTCATTAGGGATTCCAACCAGTGTGAGATCTGCTTATACAATGTTAATGTCCAGGCCACACAAAAAGCTTTTAAAGCAAAGCATTAATGTCACTAACATTTCATACAAATGAGATGCAGAAATACCCCATACAGTGCATTTTATTTCTTGAAGAATTTTTCACAACGTTCTGCTAAATTAACTGTAGGTGATACGTAAATAAATGAATAAAGTTTTAGAGCATAGCTAAACTATACATATTGGGACATTGTCATGACAGGCAAATTCTGCTGGGAAGGTCATGCATGTAGAATATATAGTAACAGATCTTCCACTGAGCTCTTAAATAGTTCATTTCAATGAAATAATCATAATATATCTATAATAGGTTAATGAAAAACATTAAATCATCTTACTATTTTATAAGTTACTGGAACTTTAATACATGTGTTTGTGAATTGACTTATTTATCTATCCATTCTCTCTCCATTCAACCATCCAACAATCAAGTCAGTCAATTATTTACTTCTTAATTTTTAAATTTTATTTTATTATATTCTACTGAGTATCTTTTATACATTAGGCCTGTCATTAAATATTTGATACTTAAAAAGCACTTAGATATTGGAAAAATAAATAAGACATGCTTTCTACTCTCAAGGATATCACAATTAATAAAAGAACTAGCTCTAATATACAACAAAATAAGATCTGATATTATAAAGGAATACCTAATGTATTTAAAAAGTACAGAGGAATGAGAAACTGCTTCATATTAGTATTGTTAAAGAAAAACTTGTAGAGCATACGGCATTTTTATAATCCATTAACAATAAGTAAGTTTGGATTAGTTAAGGCAAGCAATTTAAGGCTGTGAGCGCAGAATGAGCAATGTCACTCAAGTATAAAAATATACAACATTTGTGTCAAAACCCTGTCTCTTTGGAAATACTGCATCCAAATGCACCCATATAAACAGAAATTTCCATAAGGTGTCAATATTTGACACACGTATGAGTAGAGAAAAATTTCTACAGTCAGTTGGATCTTAGGCAAAATAATTGGAAGAGATCCCAGTTATATGAAGTCATGTTCAAAGAAATCTGTTCATTCAAACTGTGGCAACTGACACATTATTTCATTTTTTGCATATAGATTAATTCATTAATTAATTAATTAATAAACAAAAATTTAAGTATGATTTAAGGGTGACAGAGTAAGATTCCAAAAGTGGTCAGTTTCACTGTCTTTAACTGGCTCCTTCTCCATCATTATTAAAGATTTTCATATTTTCTTGTAAGTTAAGGCCATCTTTCATGAATCTAGATGTATTAGTTTGTTCTCAAACTGCTATAAACATACTACCTGAGATGGGGTAATTTATAAACAGAATACATTTAATTGACTCACAGTTACACATGGCTGGGGAGACCTCAGGAAACATACAATCATGGTGGAAGGTAAGGGAGAAGGAAGCACATCTTACATGGCAGCAGGACAAAGAGAAAGAGCAGGAGAAACTGCCACTTTAAAAACCATCAGATTTCATGAGAAATCCCTCACTATCATGAGAATAGCATTGGGAAAACTGTTCCCATGACCTAATCACCTTCTACCATGTCTCTCCCTCGACATGTGGGGATTAAAATTGGAAATGATTTTGGGTGGTGATACAGAGCCAAACCATATCATTCAAACCCTGGTCCCTCTCAAATCTCAGGTTCTATTCACATTTTAAAACCATGCCTTCCCAATAATCCCCCAACGTCTTAACTCACTCCAGCATTAACTCAAAAGTCTAAGTCCTAAGTCTCATTTGAGATAAGTCAAGTCCCTTCCGCCTATGAGCCTGTAAAACCAAAAACAAGTTAGTTACTTCCATGATACAATGTGGCTACAGCCATTGGGTAAATGTTCCTGTTCCAAATGGGAGAAATTGGCCAAAACTAAGGGACCACTGGCCCCATGCAAGTCCAGAATCTGGTGGGGTACTCATTAAATCTTGAAGCTCCAAAATAATCTCCTTTGACTCCTTGTCTCACATCTAGGACACACTGAAGCAAGGGGTGGGCTCCCAAGGCCTTTAGCAGCTCCGCCCCTGTAGCTCTGGAGGGTACAGCCCCTGAAGCTGCTTTCAAGGGCTGGCATTGAGTTCCTGTCACCTTTCCAAGCACATAATACAAGCTGTTGGTGGATCTACCATTCTAGGGGCTGGAGGGTGGTGGCCCTCTTCTCACAGCTCCAATAGGCAGTGCTCCAGTGAGGACTCTATTTGAGGGTTCCAAGCCCACATTTACTCTCTGCATTGCCCTAGTAGAAGTTTTTCATGATAGCTCTGCCCCTGCAGCTGACTTCTGCCTGGACATCCAGGCCTTTCCATACATCCTCTGAAATCTAGGCAGAGGTTCCCAACTCTCAACTCTTGCTTTTGCACACTTACAGGCCCAAAACCACATGGAAACCACAAAGGCTTGGGGCTTGCACCCTCTGAAGCAATGACTGGAGCTGTACCTTTGCCCCTTTTAGCCATGGCTGAAGCTGGAGCAGCCATGATGCTGAGTGCTATGTCCTAAGCCAACACAAAGCAGTGAGGCTCTAGTCCTGCCCCAGAAAACCGTTTTTCCCTCTGACGCTTCTAGGCCTGTAGTAAGAGGGTCTATTGCAAAGGTCTCTGAAATCTCTTGGAGGTATTCTCACTTTTGTCTTGGCTATTAACATTCAGCTCCTCTTTACTTATGAAAATTTCTGCAGTGCGCTTGAATTTCTTCCCAGAAAATATTTTTTCTTTCCTACCACATGGTCAGGCTGCAAATTTTCCAAACTTTTAGGCTCTGCATCCCTTTTAAACATCAGTTCCAATTTGCAACTATCTCTTTGTGAATGCATGTAACTGAACACTTTCAGAATAAACCAGGTCACCTCTTGAGTGCTTTGCTGCTTAGAAATTTATTCCACCAGATACCCTAAATCGTCTCTCTCAAGTTCAAATTTACACAGATCTCTAGGGCAGGGGATAAATGCCACCAGTCTCTTTGCTAAAGCATAGCATGAGTGAACTTTTCTCCTGTTCCAATAAGTCTGTCATCTCCATCTGAGAACAACTCAGCCTGGACTTCATTGTTCATTATGACTATTAGCATTTTGGTCAAAACCATTTGCAAATCTCTAGAAAGTTCCAAACTTTCCCACGTTTTCCTGTCTTCTTTTGAGCCCTCCAAACTGTTTCAACCTCTGTCTGTTACCCAGCTCCAAAGACACTTCTACATTTTTAGGTTATCTTTATAGCAGTGCCCTATTCCAAGTACCAATTCTCTGAATTATTTCATTTTCATGCTGCTATAAATACTACTACTTGAGACTGGGTAATTTATAAACAAAAGAGATTAATTGACTCACAGTTCTACATGGCTGTGGGCACCTTGGGAAATTTAAAAATATGGTGAAAGGTGAAGGGGAAGCAGGTGCCTTCTTCACATGTGGAGAAGGTTCCTACTTATTTCTTTCTTTTTTTCTTTTTTTTTTTTTTTCCTGAGATGGGAGTCTTGCTCTGTCGCCCAGGCTAGAGTGCAGTGGCACAATCTCGGCTCACTGCAACTTCCACCTCCTGGGTTCATGCCATTCTCCTGCCTCAGCCTCCTGAGTAGCTGGGACTATGGGCGGTCACCACTACACCCAGTTAATTTTTTGTATTCTTTAGTAGAGACAGGGTTTCACCGTGCTAGCCAGGATGGTCTCAATCTCCTGACCTCGTGATCCACCCGCCTCGGCCTCCCAAAGTGCTGGGATTACAGGCGTGAGCCACCGCGCCCGGCTGGTTCCTACTTATTTACCACGCCCGGCTGGTTCCTACTTATTTCTATTTAGAAATAGACTTTAGGTAACCACAATTTCAGATTTAGATCATTTCAATACCAAAATTTTCTGTCAATTTGCTCTCACCGTCATCTTGTGTCTACATAAACTTTGTGGTTGGCTCTTTAGATTGTTGATTTATTATGATGATGATGATTACTTTTTACTGCCCACTTTTGAGACACATTTGTTAGTTTCCTCTAGTAAGCATCAGTGTCTTTTTTTTAAGAATTTGAACTGTGTGTTTTGGTGAAGAGTGCACATAAACATTTTCTCTTTATTTACTTTTAGAAGAACTTTCACCTTTTTAGCCTTTATCAAGATGTTAAGTTTAAGCTGGCTGTTCATTCACAAATTTGCCTAACCAATGTTTTGAATCTGATGATGTTGGTTATGGATCAATTGTAAGCACCTGGTATTAATGACAAGTTCATTTTTCTGCTTGTTGTCTTCTCATGCCCAGAAGCTTCACAGGGAATGTGTTGGGTAAATCAATAATGATAATGGTAGGGATAGCATTGAAAAGTCATCTGTTGTTTTTTTAATATTCAGGAAAGTAAAATTCTCCAGAAAAATGATATTCTTCAAGTTTTAACTTATTACTTGATATTTATATTTTCTTTATGTGTCTTTGTGGAATAAAATAAATCAGAAACTTTAATCAGAGAAATAATTCACTTAAGGATAATTTTTGCTGAAGCCCAAGATAAACACTTATTTTATTCTGATTGTTTACGCATTTTAGAGTAAATTTTGAGCAGCAGCCAATTTAGTTGATGTTGGCATTGGCATTTTTCTTGATAAGATATGTATATGCTACTAGAACTACAATGGAAATTAACGAGTACAATGTTTTAAAAATTTTTTTTGAAAGTGGTATCAATATTTTATCTTGCAGGGATACAAAGGAGAGTGTCATGCAATCATGGGCAAGGAAAATTTCTGTACATTAATGTTAAATATTGTCACACAATATTTGGTTATGCAAAGTGTTAGCAAGTGCTATTGCATTTACCAGGGAACTAGTATCTTACTATACATGGAGGATATGAGTCAGAAAATAAACTGCCCAGTAATGACCATCAATGTCCTATAATGTGCATGGTGGGTGGTAGGTGGGGAGAGATTGGTGGTAGGTAGATTAGAGATTTGAGATATATCTTATCTGCTAGAGTAATTGTTATAATTAGGTCATTAATCAATAAGAGGATGTAAAATTTATGGATCATAACTCCTCAAAAATCACACACATGCACACATACATGCTTTAGCATACAACTTCAGTGAAAATTTGAAACCCTTGCAATCTTATCCATAGGGCCTAAATTAAGAAAAGATTAAATGCTAGCCGCTTATGAAACAGCATAGTGTAGAGAGAGAAACAGCAGGGAAGATGTATTTCTGTGAATTTGCTATTTTCTAAACAGAATCTAGATTCCAAACTTCTTTAGGTTAGAGAAAATTTTGTAATGAACGAACTCCAACAGCTAACACATTGATACTTTTAGAAAGTGGAAATAAATGGTGGATTAACACAATAATAAATTTTTTTTTTTTTTTTTTTTTTTTTTAGACAGAGTCTTGCTCTGTTGCCCAGGCTAGAGTGCAGTGGTGCGATCTCGGCTCACTGCAAGCTCCACCTCCCAGGTTCACACCATTCTCCTGCCTCAGCCTCCCGAGTAGCTGGGATTACAGGCACCGGCCACCACGCCTGGCTAGTTTTTTGTATTTTTAGTAGAGACGGGGTTTCACCATGTTGGTCAGGCTGGTCTCAATCTCCCGACCTCATGATCCGCTCGCCTTGGCCTCCCAAAGTGCTGGGATTACAGGTGTGAGCCACTGCACCTGGCCAATAGTAATCTTTTAGGAAGGTGAATTAGATTAAATAGTTGACAATGGGCCTTTAGTTGACAATGGGCCACTATTAGGAATGGAACATCTTGGTCCACACTCCTTAACATTGAATTTTATTCTCATGGTTGAAACATTGATAATCTACCTCCAGGAAAAGAAAAAGAATGTTATAGTCTAAATTGTATTACCCTCTTAAATTCATGTGTTGATATCCTAACCTCTAGTATTTCAGAATGCAACCATATTTGGAGTTTGGGTCTTTAGGGAGGTAATTAAGTCAAAATGTGGTCATTAGGTGAACTGTAATCCAATGTGACTGGTGTACTGATAAGAAGAGGAAATGTGGATACAGATACAAGCACAGGTCAAACAATATGAAGACACAGGGAGAAGATGGTCATCTACAAGCCAACAGAGAGACCACAGAAGAAACCAACTCCACTGACACCTTGATTTTGGACTGATAGATTCCTAAACTGTGAGAAAAATAACTTCTGTTGTTTAAGCTTGCCCAGGCTATGGTACACTGTTATGGCAATCCTACAAAACTAATCCAAAGAGTAAAGGCTAAAATGGATATGCTAGCTGGTTTGTAGGTATCTGCTTAATTCTCATTGACCAGAACTGTGTGGCACCAAAACAAACACGTTCCATTAGTAAGAAGCAGTAAGGGGGAAACATATAAGTAATATCTAGAGTCTCTCTTCTTTCACTGAAATAAACATAAAAATTAGCTATTTATTCTTTAAGTCCAGATTCCCTGTACCTTTTTAGGTGATAATTATCAAAGGCTAGTGGAAATAACATAAACCTCTCATATTCTAGATTCGTGGTCTAAGACTGATCAGTGAAACTCTGTGTTTCTACTGATTCATCTGTATAAGGGAATTAAAAATGTTGAACTGTGTTAAAGGTGAGAGCAAATGCATATGAAACCACCAGCTCCATCTCCTGCATGCCATAGAAGCCCCAAAGCATCACTACTGTTATTATATAAATTGATATCATAAACTTTACATATGCTTAGGGCTTGCTGCTACCCTTGTACACTGAATGCCTCTTATCTGTATTGTCTTACAACTATATTGGCAAATACCCACAAAATTCTGCTGAGAAAAAAAATTCTACAATAAATGAAGTGGAGATGTAACCTTTGATTTTCTCTGCAGGGATAGTGGAAGAATTTAAATTTTCAGAGAAAAAACAGTGTCTTTTTAACAATAATGCAAAATTAATGATTATTCTGCTGAGAACGTTAGAAATAAAATCAGTACTCAGCATAGTTATTATTCAAGTATTTAAAAATTGCGGCAAGAAAATAGAAACATTCACTACACAATGTTCAATTACTTTGTATCTTTCTATTCCAAGAGAGACTCTAACACATATCTCTATGTGTTGATTAAAGATTGGACAGCAGAAACTGTCAAAATCTGACATAGTCTCTTTATGGCATATTTTAGTAAAATCACTTAAAATTGATTTAGTGCAACTGTGGAATAATGATTTAATTAAATAACATGATTACAGTAAATTACATTGAATTGGCTTTGCTGTTGCTACTGCATAGTTTTATAAGTTATTTGGAAAAAGGTCAAACACAATAATTTTAAATGTTAATATATTAAAAATCACTTGTGGATACATGTATATGTATCTGTAGATTTAGGTAATATGGGTACATGAATTAATACAATTTCACTTTAAGGGTACGTAATACTTTTCATTTATAGTACAGCATTTTCCTCTCCTTCGAAATCTCAAGAGTCTGATATGGATCTTGACTACATATATTATTTCTCAATACAAGAAATTAGAAACAGAAGAACACAGTTAAAATACATACCATACTTTGCTTTTACTCATCAAATCTTTCCTTAATATCAGTTACTTATTATGAATCATTTCAATTATTCTAAAAACTGCTGTTACTGTAGAGCAGAAAAACATATCAGCCAACCTGAACATAGGCCATACCATCTGCAGTTCAGCTTTATCATATGTAAAATGCAAGATTTAATCAAATATTCATGTCATCTGTATCAATTAAAAAAATCAGGCTACTACAGAAAAGGAGAAATGCAAACAACAGAACATACTCTAACAAATAACAATAATAAAGCATTATTAATCAAAATTTAAAACAGCCAGTAAAAGCTCCAAAAATTCAAATGAACACCACTGAACACCAAATTAGTAATCTAAAAGATCAACATGAGCAATTATGTGGGACCATATCAAGGCATATGTTATTTGCTCTACATGAAAACCTCTTTGCATCTATTTACTTAGCTAAGTCTACTCATTTAATGTCTCAACTTAAACATCACTTTTATAGGGAAACTTTATCTCACTGCACCCAGATCCTTCATCTCTGTGTTGTGTTTCCTTTGCCTTATGTATTTTTTCTTCTCAGCAATGTATAGCCATGCAATTATTTAAGTAATCATAATTATTTATTTATTAAATATGATCCATATAAAGTGTATATCCCTTGTTTATCTATCAGCTCAATGTTGGCAGTGAACCTCAGCATTTAGTGCATGCATTGGCACATCACTCACTAGGTAAGTGTTTTGTTATTGTTTTATGAAGTGGTCAATTAGATGTGGCCACCAGAGTGTTAGCGGCGGAGGGTGACCAGGTTCTTGGCGTCTTGAACAAAGAATTGGACAGAACGCACAAACAAAGCAAGGAAGGAATGATAGGATTTATTGAAAATGAAAGTACACTCCACAGTGTGGGAGCGGGCCTGAGCACAGGGGCTCAAAGGCCCCGTTACAGAAATTTTGGGAGTTTGAATACACCCTACAGGATTCCATTGGTTACTTTGGGTATGCCCTATGTAAATGGAGAGGATGAAGTAAAGTTACAAAATCATTTACGGCCTTCGCCCTGTGGAGAGAACATTTCCTGTTACAGCTGAAGTGTGAATCGACCTTCTGTTCCCTGCCTACAGACTCTATTTTCCTCACTCAAGAGGAGACAGAGTAGAGGTTCAGGAAAAAATAAAGTTGATTATATTTACAGGTACAAGAGACAAGAGTCACAGGCACAGCACGCCCCCACATAATCATGTGGGGAAGATGCCAAGATTCTTAGGAGGAAGAAACAAAGACAGAAATAAGGGAAAGGTTTAGGCCATTGCCTTTATTGGGGCTTCTGCTGAAAAGGCAAGGCAGGGCAGGGTGAATAATTGTGGATTGGATGATTTGAATAATTTCAGAGGGTTTCGGACTATAGACATGGAGGTCTCTAGCTGCCTAGTACCTGGCCCTGGGTTGATTAAGGCAGAGGAATATTGTCTTCTGGGGTGTAAGGGCCAGATTGAGGAGGTATAGCGCTAGATTATTTCGTTTCCATATCAAAGACATGCTTCTGAGTAGGTCTTTTGTTATTTGTAAGAATTGGCTAGCCCTGAAAGGAGCAGTCTCTCTAGCCAGAAAGGGTTTTTAAGGTATCAAAACATCATAATATACAGAAAATGTTTTTAAAAATTTACAATGCAATAAGTGTAATTTATTCTTCTTTCGTACTACCGATATGGAGGGTGGAATTAATTACATTCTTCAAATAACCATCATTGCCCATAGCTCATCTCTTATTTATTTAATTATTCTCTTTTATTTTCATTCTCCAGTACCATACACACACACGCACGTGCACACACACACACACACACACACACACTGCAGAGTCTATTTTAACATATTATATATATTGGGATTTGTGTATTTATGTAATTTTTTAAAAATTTGCATGCATTTTAATCAAATTTAATCAGATGTGTAAAAATTTCAAAACAGTTCAATAAATTTTGACACATACTATAAGGTGTCACTCAGGCTGGAGTGCAGTGGCTCAATCACAGCTCACTTCAGTCTCAATTTCCAGAGCTCAAGGGATCCTCCCGCCTCAGCCTCTGGAATAGCTAGGACTACAGGTGCAAGCCACCATGCCCAGCTAACCTTGTTTATTTTTTGTAGAGATGAGGTGTCACTATGTTGCCCAGGCTGATCTGGAACTCCTGGGATCAAGCGATCCTGTTGCCTCAGCCCCTCAAAGTGCTTGGATTACAGACATGGCAAAATGTAGAACATTCCTATTCCTTAGAAAATGTTTCCTCATGCCCCTTTGCAAAGAATATCTTACCCCAGTTCTAGATAACCAATGATGTAGTTTCTATTGTTAGTTTTGCCTATTCAGAAATGTTATATAAATAGAATCATTCAGGACACACTATTTGGAGTATGACTCCTTTTACTAAGCATACATTTTGAGATTTATTCATGTGTTTGTGTTTATCTGTAGTTTATGCTTTCTCTTTGTTGAATAATTATTCACAGTATGAATATACATTTTAAAAATTCCTTCAAGTGTTGATGGATTATTTCTGCTGGCTCAAATCTGCTGTTGTGCTTCTTTAGTAAATCTTTTATTTTTGTTATTGTACTTTTCGGTACCAGAATTGTTATTTTGCCCTATTTTATAATATCCATTTCTTTATTTAAATTGTCTTTAATAAGATACATTTTTCATACTTTCTTTTAGTCCTTTGGATATGATTTCCATTAGTTCTTTGAACAAATAACTGGTTTAAAAAGTCTTTGTTAAGTAAATTCAAAATCTGAGCTTCTTCAGGCCAGTTTCTATTGCCTTTTTTTTTTTTTTTCTGTGTATGGGCTATACTTTCATGTTTCCTTGAGTATCTCATATTTTTTAAAAGTGGTATTTTAACTAATAAAATCTGGCAGCTATGGAACTACAACCCCCTAAACTTTGTTTTCATTGGTGTTTATTTTATTGTTTGTTGTTTATTTAGAGACTCTTATGAATTACTTTGGTACAGCTTTTATTTATTTTTTTGTCATGCGTGCTTAATGAAGTCTTTCTTGGTTCGCTTAGTGGTAAGCTAATTTTGGAACACAGATTTCCTTACACACTTGGAACCAATGTCTCCAAGTATTTGCCAAAGGGCTCTGTATATGTTGGTCATGCCTTCAACACTCTGCCCGGTAGAATCTTGCTTGTCCTGAGCCTAGAGGTCTGCCAAATATGAAAGCTTAGTTCCTGCTCAGGTCTTTCCTGAGCATGTGCCTAACTCTGGACATGCTCATAGCCTTACAGATATACGTGGCTTGCTAGATTTTCAGAAGTATGTCAAAATTTTGCAAATTTTATGGACATTTTATTCTTTTTAAGCTTCATGGTTAACCTATATTGTCTATCCCAACTGTTATTCACTGCCTCAGGCAACTACAGAGTTAAAAAATTGCCTCTAATCTTTTTGACTAACACCTTGGAGAAATAGCTGCTTACATTGTGTGACCTACAAATCAGGTCAAATAACGTTCTGGAATTATCTTAGAATGATACCTACAAGACGATCCAATCCTGTTTTGTCTCCAGTGGCTGCTAGACTGCGAGTTTCCACCTGACTGTGGGTTGGTTTCGAGGCTGCCACAGAACTGGAGTAAGCAGATGGAAGCAGGGCGTATTAAAATTGACATACAAAGACTCAGTGTTCTTAATAATATTCTTCTGTTTTTCCTAAATAAATGTTAACTCAATTGCTGCAATATTTTGGTTAATTCTCAGAGTTCTGAAAAAAAGTTGATTCTGTGTATTTTTACCAGTTTTCTCATTGATTTTAAGAAGAAAATGTATTTTGGTTACCCTTACCCCACTATTTTTGCTGATATCCTTCTAAAAGATCTTGATTCCTCAAATACTAGATGACTTGACAGCAATAAACACCATCCCCATGAGATTCCAGATCGTTCTGACTCCCCCTTTTTGCCCAGTCTCTGCAGTCCTTTGCAGATCATTGCTTTCGAAAAAGTGAATGATGTCTAGTACACTTCCCTGAATTTTCCATCTCTTCCTAATGCTGACCCTTCAACTTCTGGCTTCTTTAGTTGTTCTTCAATGTCTTTAAGAAGCTGTTTATAATTTTGTTTCTCATCCAGTTTATAGACTTCTTCTCAGATTAAGGGTTGTTATGATATAGGCCACCATCTAATTTGGAAACAGTACTGCCTCTATAATAAGCTTCTGTGAGTTTGTATAATTTATTCTAATTTGGAATCTTAGTTCAGTTTATAGCTGTAATTTTTACCTGACACCACTGTGACAGCATAAAATATGCTTTTGTTGTAAAATAGGAATTGAATCTTGAATTTGAATATTTACTATTTACATTAATAATTCAATAATTACTTGAGCAATTTACTTTTTTATTGTTAACTTCACTACTAGATGGAAGGCTCCACAGGGCAAAGGCTAAGTATTTGGGGCTTTTTGCTCTACTATGGCCCTAGAACTCAGCAGAGTGGTGGCCCATAGCAGGTACTCAATAAACATAAACTGAATTAGTGAGTAGTTTAAGTTATTCAAATATTAAAGAGAAATATAAAGATATGTGACCTGAAACAATTAGTAGTTGAAATTTTAGCCATGTATAAAGTGAATCTAAACATATTTGTGCTTTTGTTTTGTTTTGTTTTAACTTTTAGGTTTGGGGATACATGTGAAGGTTTGTTATATCGGTAAACTCATGTCATGGGGATTTGTTTTACAGATTATTTCATCACATACAAGTTAAGCCCAGTACTCAATAGTTATCTTTTCTGCCCCTCTTTCTCCTTCCCCTCTGCCCTCAAGTAGACCCCAGTGTCTGTTGTTTCCTTCTTTGTGTTCATAAGTTCTTATTATTGAGCTTCTACTTATAAGTGAGAACATGTGGTATTTGGTTTTCTGTTCCTGCGTTAGTTTGCTAAGGATAATAGCCTCCAATTCCTGCAGAAGACATGATCTCATTCTTTTCTATGGCTGAATATTATTCCATAGTATATATGTACCACAATTTTCTTTATCCAATCTGTCATTGATGGGCATTTAGGTTGATTCCATGTCTTTGCTATTGTGAAGAGTGCTGTAATAAACATTTGCGTGCATGTGTCTTTATGGTAGAATGATATATATTTCTATAGGTGTATACCTAGTAATGGGATTGCTGGGTCAAATGGTAGTTCTGCTTTTAGCTCTTTGAGGAATTGCCATACTGCTTTCCACAATGGTTGAACTAATTTACATTCTCAACAACAGTATTTAAGTGTTCCCTTTCCTCTGCAACCTTGCTAGCATCTGCTATTTTTTGACTTTTTAATAATAGCAATTCTGACTGGGGTGAGATGGTATCTCATATGGTTTTGATTTGTATTTCTCTAATGATCCATGCTATTGAGCTTTTTTCATATGCTTGTTTGGCTGCATATATGTCTTCTTTTGAAAAATGTCTGTTCACCAACTTTGCCCACATTGTAAAGGGGTTGTTTGTATTTCTCCTATATATTTAAATTCCTTATAGATGCTGTGTATTAGACCTTTTACAAATACTAGCCAAATGTCCATTTTTTAAAAAAATGTATGATTTTACAACCTTTAGAATGCATTACACGAAGTAACTCAGGAGAGTAAGGGACTGTGAACACATTGCTAGAACTGTTTCCTCTATTCCTTGCCATATGTAGACTAAGGTGAAGTTTACTGGGAAAAAAAAAATTTTTTTTAATATGAACACTTTTTAGTTTCTTATGTTTGTGCATCTTTTTGGTATACTTTGTTATATATATATATATATATATATATATATATAAAATTTTGTTTTGATTTTAAAGGAATTTATAAAGTGCAATACAACCATATTACCCCACTGCATTTTTCAGGCAGTTCACAAAAATTCCATTGCATATTACTTACAGTCACCAACTACTTAGCAATTTTAAATAATTCCCCCTCGAATAATTATTTGAACAGTATTCAGAATGTAAATAAATGTTGTTCACAGCAGGTAACATGACAGTTTATTACCAATAAAGATATATTGAATATAAAGCTATTACAATATTACTGGTCATTTTCATTAAGTAAAAAATTGTAGAATTACCAAATATTATTTTAGATTTAAAAATTCTACTGATGCTCTCTCACTACATTTTTGTGAATTTGATTTTAAAATACCGATATTAAAAGCTGTTTATCTTACATGTCAACATCACCTATATGTATTACATAGAGAGTTGGCTGAGATGGAATTTTGAGATGGAAACAAGCTGGTCTTTTGTCACATCTGTCTTTTCTTTGCCATTTTCATCTTATGAACAAAAACTCAGCATTGTTCACTTTTGCCAACACATTTTCTCCCAAATCTATAGGCAACAATCTTATGCCATCAGGTAAACATTTTCTAAGATGATGGCTACCTAATCTGGCCAATTCATCACATTTTTATTAATAATTTATTATATTCTCTATAGCAAAATATATTGATACACTAAAATAAGAATCCTGCTAGTCTTCTATTTAAGAAAATACATGTGACATATGAGATTATAAGAACATAATTTCGCCAGACTTAAAATCATGGATCTGTCTTTTTTGTCCCGATTGCTCCTATTTGGGTATAATATGCTTGGACTGATGCAGAATTAAGATTGCAGTACATCTTTTATTTTTATTGTCCCCATCTCCATGCTTTTTACGGATTGATTCATTCTTTCCATTACATCTTATGTTTTTTTATTACATTTCTTTGTATGCTACATACATTGTATTGTCTCACATAGAATCTCTTTAGTAGCCAAAGTATTTTAACCATTTTTAAAGTTTCATATACTTTTGTAATTAGATATAATAAATAAAATGCATTTTTAAAAAGTAGGGACATGAGGAAGTAAAATCATTAGAAAGCATAGGAATTAAAAAGGAAATTCCACGGTGTTATACCTCAGTGAGCAAAACAATGCTGCAAGTAGAAAGTTATCTTCAATGTCATGCTCCATAAAGCAAGTAAGTCACATTGATTTCTCAGGTTTCTTCATGATGTGAAATTTCTTATTAACAAACAATAGTAAAAACATAGTAACAAGGCCCGGGTGCAGTGGCTCACGCCTGTAATCCCAGCACTTTGGGAGGCCGAGGTGGGCAGATCATGAGGTCAGGAGATCGAGACCATCCTGGCTAACATGGTGAAACCCAATCTCTAAAAAAAAAAATACAAAAATTAGCCTGGGTGACAGAGCAAGACTCCGTCTCAAAAAAAAGAAGCTCCTCCTCCAGAAAACATAGTAACAAAGTTCTTTGCATATTTTATCAATATTCTCATTGTAAAAAGATATTCAGGAAATATATCAAAGGACATTTTCCCTCCAGGTGATAGCTAAATTATAGTATTGTTTTTCTGTGTAATGTCAGAGACTAGATATGTGTGAGTTTGTGTGTGTGTGTCTGTGTGTTTGTGTGTGTGTGTGTGTGTGTTCATGTGTGTCTAAAGGTATGGCTCTCGAGGACCATATGTGGCCTATGGTCATTTCCACAGAGATTTTTTAGTCAATCTGGTTTTTGGAATTCTGCTGAAAGTAACTATAACTTAGCCAAAGTGCCTCATGAAAGGCAAAGTATTTTCTCAAAAATACATCTCCCTACATTGCCTTGCTATTTCTCAGCACACACTAGCTTCTGTTATTACAACCCAACTTTGTTGTAAAGCTTTGGGTTATGTTACTTTTAGTTATCTTTTGTAAGAGTCAACTGATTCCTAGCAAACAAGTATAATCACTGACATGTCTATTATCTCTTTCCAGTAACTGGGAAACTCTGCACTGAATATGTAGTTGCTAAAATCGAGTATAAAAGATCTTGCTAGAAATAAACAGGGGACTTATACAAACTATACCTTAATTTCAATAAATAAGAAATGTGGAAAGAAATGATGATAAATGGATTGATAAATGATTAAAGAGGTCAATCATTTGTGCAATAGGTTTAAAAACATTCCAGGATATTGAGCCAGAATCTTTGAGCATAATGTGCTCTATATTCCACTGGGTACACATTAAGTCAAGGCTCACAATCTGTATGAAACATCTGCTTGTTATTTTTAAGAAAAGTCCTTTTTCTGCATTCACTTGTACAACCAATTTGCATGGTTATTATGTGAGCCTCTCTGAGGATAATATGGCCTTGTTCCTGACAATAGTTGACTGGTTCAGGTGAGATAATTTGACCAAAGCTGCAGAAATTACACTTTCTTTATCAAAAATATTGTAATTTGAACTGAGTTCAGTCAGTATCCATACGGCTGAAATTCAGGAGCTGTTGGCAATCATGTTTTGCCATGTAAATCAAAGAAAGAAAAAGGAAGCAAACATGCAGAGATAAGTAGACTCAAACTACAAGTACAAAACACCTGGAGAGCGATGTCAGAAAAATGATGGAAAAGGCAGCTCAAACATTTATTGCTCCACAAAAAACATGGAAAAACAGCAAAAAAATGTCAGAACCAATTATATCAGGGCTCTAGAAGATAGTCAAAAGGTTGCAACAACCAAACAAATGCTGAATTAAGAAAAAAGTTACTTAAAAATGTTAGGAAAGCTTTGTGGCATTTTTATTTGTCCTTGGCCCACAACTAAATACTATGACACCAAAATCTGGTTCTTTGTAAAGATAAATGAATTTCAAAATTTGAAGTGAAGTTACAAAGGAAAAAAGAGAGAAGATGCAAATAAATAAATTTGAAAATGAAAATGGGGTCATAGCTACTGACCTTACAGAAATCAAAATAATAAGAGAATTATGTGATAAAGTATATGCCTTTAAATTAGGTAACAGAATAAATGGAGAAATTCTGAGAAACACACAAATTGCTAAAAAAGACTAAAGAAAAAATAAAATATATGAGCTAACCTATAACAAAATAGAGATTAAATAAGAAAAGGCCTCACAACAAATACAAGACACAGCGAGATGGCTTAACTGGTGAATTTTGCCAAACAGTTAAAGAAGGAGCTAACAGCTGTTTTTCAAACTTTCAAAAAAATAAGTGGACAGAAAACTTTCTCACACATTCTGTAAGGCCAACATTACTTGATACCAAAGTCAGACAAAAACACTACAAGTAAAGGAAACTACAAACCAATATTATTTATGAACTCTGATGCAGAAATCTTCAACACAATACTAGAAAGTCAAGTTCAATTACCTATTAAGATTGTATAGCAAGATCAAGTAGAGTTTGTACCAGGAATGCAAGGATGGCTAAACATAAGAAAACAATCAATGTAATGCACCACATTAATGGAAAAATTGCAAGAAAAACACGTAATCAGTTCAATTGATGCAGAAAAAGAATTGGGCAAAATTCAAAATGTGTGCATAATAAAAACACAAAAAAACTAGGAGTAGAAGGAAAACTTTTCAACATATTAATGGTGATTATATGAAAACTCCACAATTAACATCAAACTAAATATTGATAAAAGGGTGAAAGTTTTCTTTCTCAGATCAGGAATAAGACAAGGATGTCAATGTTTGCCACTGTTCTTTATTAATTTACCGGGAGTTCTAGCCCTAGATAAAGACATAAAAGACATTCAAAAACAAAAAAGAAAAAATAAATTTATCTTTAATAGAGATAACTTGGTTCTATATACAAAAAATCCTCAAAATAAACATTGAAAAACTATTAGAGCTAATAAAAAAATTCACCAAGATTATAGAATACAGAATCAATACTTAAATATTAATTGTTTCTATACATAGGCAATGAAAAATATGAAAATGAGTTAAAGCGAATAATTCTGTTTACAACAGCATCTCAAAGAAGAAAATATCTAGGATTAAATTTAATCAACAAGATGAAAAACTTTTATGCTGTAAACTACCAAACATTATTGAAAGGAATTAAGAAGATTTAAATAAATAAAAAGGATTAATATTGTTAAGATATCAATACAGATATCAAGCTAACTTTAAATTCAATGCAGTTCCTATAAAAATGTCAGTCTTTTTTGCTGGAATGGAAAGCTATATCTTCAAATTCATATGACATTATTAGCAATACAGAATAGCCAAAACTATTAAAAAAAACTTGGCGGTCACAGTTTCTGATTTTAAAACTTACTACAGATCTAGATTAGTTAAAATAGTGTGGCACTGGCATAAGTGTAGACGTGTAAGCCAATGGCATAAAACTGAGGGAATAGAAATAAACCCACACATCTACAGCCAATTTATTTTTAACAAGGTGCTAAGACCTATTAAATGGAGAAAAAGCAGTTTCTTCAACAAATAGTATTAGGACAACTGGATATCCAGATTCAAAAGAATAAAATGGACCTCTACCTCATACCACATGCAAAAATTAAATCAAAATGGATCAACAACCTAAATATAAAAACAAAATCTATAAAACTTGTAGAAGATAACACAGGTGTACATCTTTTCAATCTTGGATTTGGCAATTAATGTTTAGATATGACACAAAAAAAGCTCAACAAAGAAAAAAATAGACATATTTATCTATAACAAATTTTTTTTCCATAAAATGATATCAAAGAAGTACAGGCAGGGTGCAGTGGCTCATGCCTGTAATCCCAGCAATTTGGGAGGCCGAGACGGGCAGATCACGAGGTCAAGAGATTGAGAGCAGCCTGGCCAACATGGTGAAACTGCGTCTCTACCAAGAATACAAAAATTACCTGGGTGTAGTGGCACACACCTGTAGTCCCAGTTACTCCAGAGGCTGAGGCAGGAGAATCGCTTGAACCTGGGAGGCAGATGTTGCAGTGAGCCAAGGTCCCACTACTGCACTCCAGCCTGGCACAGAGCAAGACCGCATCTCAAAAAAAAAAAGAAGGACGAACATTACCTACATTATGGTAGAAAGACGTCTGCAAATCATTTATGTAATAAGGGTATAATTTCAAGTATATATCAACAATTACAATTCAATAACAGGAAGATAAACAGCCCAATTAAAAATAAGTAAAGGAATTGAACATTTATCCAAAGAAGATACACAAACTGGCCAGTAAGCACATGAAAATTTCCTCAATATTTTTAGTCATTAAGGAGATGCCAATTAAAGCCACTATGAAGTATCAATTCTCACCCACTAGAATGGCTATGTTAAAGAAAAAAAAAAGAAACAGAAAATAACACATGGTGGCAAAAATATGAAAAAAATTGTAACCTTGCACATTATAGTAGAAACTTAAAATGATGCAGCTACTACAGAAGAGAGTATGACAGTTCTAAAAAACATTAAACATAGAATTACAATATGACCCGTACAATGCTATTAGTAGGCATATGTAATTGGACACAGGTGCTCAAATAAGTACATGTATACTCATAGGAGTGCTAGTTACAATAGTCAAAATAGAAAACAAAACAAAACAAAACATAAAAAGATTAATGGATAAATAAGTTGTGACATAGACACATTATGGAATATTATTCAGTCAGAAAAAGGAATGAATTATCCTGTATGCTATAATGTGGATGAACCTTCAGTACATTGTGCTAAGTGAAAGAGGCTACACACAAAAGACACACACGTATAATTATATTTATGTAAATTATTCAGTATAAGTGAATTTACAGAGGTAGAATGCGTATTGGTGGCTGCCAAAGGCTAGGTGAATGGGGATTGGGGAAAGACTGGTTGATGGGTGCTGTGGTCTCAATGTGTTGAAGCTATATTGAAACCTAAATTTACAATGCAATAGTCTTAAGAAATACTGCTTTTGGGAGGTGAATAGGTTATGAAGGCTTTTCCTTGATGAATGGAATTAGTGCCTTTATAAAAGAGGCTTGAAGGAATTCTCCTCTCCTTCCGCCATGTGAAGATGCAGCAAGAAGACACCATTGTTGAGGCAAAGAGCAAACCCTCAGCAGACACTGAGTCTGCTGGCACCTGGATCTTGGACTTCCCAGTCTTCTGTTGTTTGTAAATTATCCAGTCTGAAGTATGTTGTTATGGTAGCCCAAAAAACTTTTTATTTTTTTTTATTTTTATTTTTTTGAGATGGCGTCTCACTCTGTCACCCAGGCTGGAGTGCAGTGGCCAGATCTCAGCTCACTGCAAGCTCCGCCTCCCGGGTTTACACCATTCTCCTGCCTCAGCCTCCCGAGTAGCTGGGACTACAGGCGCCCGCCACCTCGCCCGGCTAGTTTTTTGTAATTTTTAGTAGAGACGGGTTTCACCGTATTAGACAGGATGGTCTCGATCTCCTGACCTCGTGATCCGCCCGTCTCGGCCTCCCAGTGCTGGGATTACAGGCTTGAGCCACCGCGCCTGGCCCCCAAAAAAAATTTAAAAATAGATAGAGGTGGTGGTAACACAAAATTGTGAATATACTAAGTGCCATTTCACTGTTCACATTAAAAGGGTTAATGTTATTTATGAGAATGTCACCTCAATTAATTACTGAAAACAATTCCTGGATTTTCTTTAGGATTCCAATCCCTTGTAATGTCTTATTTCCAATTTCTGTGCTCCATAATAAAATTTTGTATCACTAACAAAATTTCCATTTTATTTTTCCCAAATCAATCAGGTTTAATTTCCATTACTCGCATTAAAAAGATCTTAAATAATGCACCGCTCCTTTATATTCTTTTTTTTCTTTTTTGGAAGTGGAGTCTCACTCTGTCACCCAGGCTGGAGTGCAGTGGCATGATCTTGGCTCTCAATGCAACCTCCACCTCCCGGGTTCAAGCAGTTCTCTTGCCTCAGTCTCCCAAATAGCTAGGACTACAGCCACCCACCACCACACCTGGCTAATTTTTTATATTTTTAATAGAGATAGGGTTTCACCATATTGGCCAGGCTGGTCTCAAACTCCTGAACTTGTGATCTGCCCACCTCGGCCTCCCAAAGTGCTGGGGTTACAGGCATGAGCCACTGCGCCTGGCCTTGATCCTTTATATTCTACGTATTCTTACAATTTTTAAAATTTATTAATGAGCTTTGAAAAGGATACAAATAAATGTTATCACACAGGAAGATTTGAATATGTAATCAGCCAAAATAATATTAAAAAGACAGTAAATATTTGATATCTATTGTAACAACACACTTCAGTTTGTATGAAATATAAAAAAAAGTGTTATTTATTTTTAGAACTTTACTTGAAATTAAGTAAGATGCCATCAAAATAGTGGCAGTGATATATTCTTATGGTCTTATTGTCTGGTCAGCTAAAACAAATAGAAAGCTCAAAATGGTTTTGTAGAAGTGATCATAATATACTATGAAGCCCTATTACTAAAACAATACAGGATAAACACATCAATATAGGGAAACACCACTGGAACACACTAGAAAATCCAGAAATAGACAAAGTGCTTATGACAATTTTGCATACAATAAAGGCAGCAACTCAATATAGTGAGGAAATGATGAATATTGCAATAAGTGGTGTTGTGATACCTAGATAGCCTCATAGGAAAAATATAAAATTGGATCAATTTCTCAAACTATACATCAAAGTAAATTCCAAATGGAACACAAAGTTAAATGTAAAAAATAAAATTATGTAATAATTTATAATTTGAATTAAGAGATAAATTGTCTAATGGTGGTTAAATTTTCAGAAGCTAAGCTGAAAATATTAATGAATTTGACCATCTAAAAATTATTTTGTGTTGTAATAAAAACATAGTCAGCAAAGTAAAAGGACAAACTATAATATGTGACAAAGTTATACGCTAATATTATATTAAGAGTGTTAATCTTGTAATGTCACTGCCAAAGAGTTTTTAAATCTGGAAAGGCATACACAGGTCAAAAACCTTAGAGAAAAATCTGGAAAAGATATGAACAGATATCTCACAGAAAAGAATAGCAAATTATAAAATCCTTAAATTAATATCATTCAAAATTAGATATTAATAAATGAAATTAAACTACATAGGTATATCATTTTTCAACTATCAGTTTGACAAAAATAAGAAATTCTGACAGCAGGCACCTCAAACACTGATAGTGACAGTGAAAATTGGTAAGACCTATGGAGTAGAATTGTGCAATGTCTATCTAGAAAATGTGCACATATATACACCTTTGAATCCACGAATACAAACTTTAGGAATCTATTCCTAATATACTTTGGCAAACAATAACAAATGATATATACCCTGTGCTGTGTATTATATTGTTTTTAATTTAAAAAATTAAGACAACTCAAATGTCTATTAATAGAAGATCGAGTAAAAAAATGAAAATCTATTACTACTGATATGGAGCCATCGCCAGAAAATGTTGATGAAAGAATAAAATAAAATCATATTCAAGGTGCACTACTGTTTAGTAAAGTTAAAAATCTAGTTTCCAATTCAGGTGAGACAGTATGAGAAACTCTATGGATCTACTCTCTAGCTAAAGTACTAAAACTATGAAAATACAACAGTTTAATGTTTCAGAAAATTGTCCTAAAGGCATGCAGTAACCGAAAAAAATATTTTATCAAGAAAATCTACTAAATGTGGTAAGAATATTGAGAATCTGTGGTATATGAACCAAGACCTGCACCTTCCCTCCCCACTCCCAGCTCAGTAAGATAGAAACTCCACATTAGGTGGTGTATCCAAGAACACAAGACTCTCTCTCCCGGCCAGCTCCAAGTCAAAGGGCTATTTTCATGATAGGGGTAAGATGTCAACATTTCTCATCCTGGCAAGAGCTACCTGTTTCTGAGGTTAAGTTCAGAGTGATAGATAGGCCTCCCTTTCTCTGCTCAGCTGCCATTCATGAGATGTGGGCACTATTTTGGTAGCAGTGAGACTGAGAACACTGGGGCCCCAATCACCACTCTTATGGCTTGTAAAGTGATACTGCCAAGCTAGGAGAGGCAAGCCTAGAGACGTGAATCTGCTTCTTCATTATTCAATGAATGCTCAACTCCAAACCTGAGGTATTACTAAAAGAAACGAGCATGATTGCCTCCCCCAAAACCCCAGCTTCAGAGCCCTGGCTCAGAGATTTTCCTTGGAGAAAGAATCATGTTGAAATCTCCTAATATCTTCGGAAAGCAGCTAATTTTATTTGCAACAGAGTATAAAAAAATGTTAAACCTAAGAAAGACACTTTCAAACAGTAGAAGTTGTGAAAGTCAATTGGGACGAGATTTATGATTCATTTGTAATACAAGATAAAGTGTAGTCAAGGTAGTTTGACAAGAGAAGCAGGGAATAATAGAACTTGGATCCTTCCTTAGGTCAGAACAAATTTTAAAAAGTAAATTTTGGAACTATCTTTTTAACAGAACCAAAATTTGATTGGATCCCCTTGTGTTAAAAATTATATCTCAGGGCATTATTGAAAACAGTAGAACAATTAGCTTATAATTTGTGGAGATTAAAAGCCGGATGTGGGTAGGAAAAGCGTCATTCAATGAAAGCCCTGACAAAATCATTGACATCCCAGGATGACTGTTTACATACCCAAGTCTGCTCCCAGAAATAACATTATAGCTTCACACTGTAGGAGGAAAATAAACTTTACTAATGTAATCCAGGTAGTAACTGAGTAATCAAAGAAAGAAAGAAGAAGAAGATTTGGAGAAGAATCTCCTCTGGAAGATCCCTCTTCCAGAGAAGAAGAATTCTTAGTATTGGTCAAGAATTGCTAGAATATACAATCTAAAATATCCAGTCTCTACAAAAATACTAAAACAGGTAGAGAACAGAAAAAGTGTGACCCATATACTGAAAAAAAAAAAGAAGGCAGACAAAAAATACCTTCCTGTTAGAGTGCCCAGATGTCAGATATAACAGAAAAATACTTCAAAGTAGCCGACATAAATATGTTAAAAGCACTAAAGAAAACCATGATTAAACAAGAAAGGTAATATGACAGTCCACCTCAAATAGAGAATATTAATAAACAGATATAAATTATCAAAAAGAACAAAATAGAAATTTCAGAGTTAACAAGTATAAAATAACTAATTTGAAAACTTGACTAGAGGAGCTAAGCAAAGTATTTGAACTGGAAGAATGAAGAATTAATAAACTTGAAAATAGATTAATATAGATTGTGTAATCCATAGAACTAAAAGAAATATGAATTTAACAATGAATAAAATAATTAGAGAAGTGTGTGATATACACATAGTAGGATTACAAAAAAAGAGAAGAAAGAGAAAGAACAAGAAAAAACATTTAAAGAAATAATAATTTAAAAATTTCCAACTTTATTGAAAATCATTAATCGACACATCCAGGAAACTCAACAAACTCCAAGTAGAATAAATGTGAAGAGATCTACATATATATTATAGTAAAGATACTGAAAGCCAAAGACAAGAATAAAATCTTCAAAAGCAACAAGAGAAATATGACTCTTCATTTACAAGAGAACGTCAATAAGATTAAGTGACTTTTCTTCAGAAACTAGAAGGCAGTGAGATAACATATTCAGAGTACACAAAGAAAAACCTGTCAATCAAGAATCTTATATCCAACAAAGCTACATTTCAAAAAATAAAGGTAAAATGAAGACATTCCTAGATAAGCAAAAATTGAATTTGTTGATAGTAGATTCACATTACAAGATATACTACAGGAAATTCTTCAGGCTAAAAGAAAGTGACACTAGGCCATCATGCAAATTCATACACACACAAAACAAAGAACACTGGCAAAGGAGGTTAGATATTATGTACCTATAAAAAAAAGTGTGCATGCGTATTTCTTTTCCTTTCTTCTCTTAAACTTAAAAGCCATTCTACACATATTATGTATATGAAGTATTGTTTGGCTTGTAGCAAGTAGAAATGCAATATATTTATCAATAGCAGCATAAATGAAGTGGGTGAGAGCAAAGTTATATTCTGCTAAGAAAATGACTACAGTTATCAATTCAAATTCACAGGAACACACAAACACATACACACACACACACAAACAATTTTTATAAAAGATAAAGTAAGAAAAGCTTAAATATGTGCTTGTTCTTCTTCACCGAGCATTTTTAAAAGACAAAATTGCTTAAAATTGTAAAGTAATGTGTTGTTGAGTTTGTAACATTAATAATGTATTATACATAACAATATTACCTCAAAAAAGAGGGAAAAACAAAATAAAACTTCGTAGGTATAATGTTTCTCTATCTCACTGAAATTAAATTTGTATAAATTTGAAGGTTATTCAGATAAGTTAAAATGTATATGGTAATGTCTAGCACAGTTAACATGAAAATAAGTAAAATATAGTAAAAATATTGTGAGAGAAATTGAAATGCTATGTTTTAAAGTATTCATGTAATTTGGCCAGGTGCAATGGCTCATGCTATAATCTTAGCACTTTGGGATGCTGAGGCGGTAGGATTGCTGGAAGTCAGGAGTGAGAGTCCAGCCTGAGAAACATAGTGAAATGCCATTTCTACTACTACTACTACTACTAATAATAATAACAATAAATTAGCCAGGCATGGTGACATACTCCTTTAGTCCCAGCTACCTGGGAAGTTGAGACAAAAGGATCACTTGAGCCCAGGAGTTTGAGGCTGAGGTGAGCCATTGCCATGCCACTGCACTCCACTGTAAGTGACAGAGTGAGACTCTGTCTCAAAAAAAAAAAAAAAAAAAAAGAAAGAAAGAAAAGAAAAAGAAAATATTCATGTAATTCAAAAGAAAACCATAAATAATGAGATTAGTAGATGGGCAAAATGAATGAAATAGACATGAGATGTGTGAAACAATAAAATGGCAGACATAGATACAACCATATCAATAATAACAGTAAATGTTAAGGTATCAAATAATCTAATCAAATGGCATAAATTATCAATCTGGATAAAAATAAATATTTAAAAAAACACTACCGTACTATGTGCTATCTATGGGAGACACAGTTTGTGCTTAAGAAATATACAGATTGAAAGTGAAAGAATGGAAAATTGCATATAATATTAAAAGAAATCACAAGAAAGTTGGAGTAGCTACACTAATATCAGGTAGGATTAACTTTAAAAGAAAAGTGTGGCTAGACATGAAGAGCAACATTTTATAATACATTGATAAATTAGCAAGACATAACAATTAATACATATATCAAATGGTATAGCAACACAATACAGGATGCAAAAGCTGAGAGAATAAAAAGAAGAAATAAACAATTCAATAATAATAACTGAAGACTTTAGTATCCCACTTTTAATATAGGTAGAGCAAGATGGCGAATAGAAGCCCACACTATTCATCCCCCAACAAGAACACCAAATGTTAACAAGTATCTTCACGCAGAAAAGCACCATCACAAAAACAAAAAATCAGATGAGCAATCACTGTACTTGGTTTTCACTTCATATCACTGGAAGAGGCATTAAAGATGGTAGGAAAGACCGTCTTGAATCACCAACACCACCTGTCTCCATCTTCTAGTAGTGGCTACTCAGTGGAGAGAGTCAGTCTTTGCATTCAGAGGAGAGAGAGTGCAGCAACTGGGGGACTTTACATAGAACTCAGTGCTGCCCTGTCACAGAGGAGAGCAAAGCCATGTTGGGCTCGGGCAGCACCCACGTACAGAGGGAGCATGTGAACCAGACTTAGCCAGAGGGGAATTGCCTATTCCAGTGGTTGGAACTTGAGTCCCTTGGTGAGCCGTGCCACTGCAGGCCAAAGTGCTCTGGGGTACTATGTAAACTTGAAAGACAGTCTAGGCCAGAGGGGCTGCAATTCCTAGGCAACTTCTAGTGCCTGCCTGAGCTTAGAGCCTGGGGACCAGGGTGAAACATGACTATGGAGACACTAGTTGGGTTAGCTAAGGGAGGGCTTGTGCCACCCCTCCTCCAAATCCAAGCAGTGTGACTCACAGCAATGAAAGTGACTCCTTTCTTCTGCTTAAGAAGAGGAGATTGAAGTGTAAAGAGGATTATGTCTTGTATCTTGGATATCGGCTCAACCACAGTAGCACAGAAAATCAAATAGACTCATGAAGCCCCCATTCCAGGTCCCAGCTCTCAAACAACATTTCTAGACACAGCCTGGGCCAAAAGAGAACCCACTGCCCTGAACGGAAGAACGCGGTCCTGACAGGATTAATCACCTGCTGACTAAGGAGCCCTTGGGCCCTGAGTAACTAGCAGTGATACTCAGATAGCATGTCATAGGCCTTGGGCTCTCATACATGGTCACTATGGGTATGACCTAGCACATTCCTACCCATGGTGGCTGTGGTGAAAGACTCCTACCGTTTGAGAAGAGCAGAGGGAAATGTAAAGGGGTCTTTGTCTTACACCTTAGGTACCAGCTCAGCCACAGTGCGGTAGAGCAACAAGAAGGTGCTTGGGGTCCCTGAGTTCAAGCCTGAGCTATTAGACAGAAATTTTGGATCTCCCTGGGTAGAGGAGAGCCCATTGCTCTAAACTATGAGTTCCAGGCCTGGCAGCAATCACAAGCAAATCATAAGCTGACTGAAGAGGCTTAGGGCTTTAAGTGAACATTTGTTGTAGCCTGGCAGAACTCTTCTGTTAGCCAGTGGTGGTGGTGGCCACAAGAAGAGGCTCCTTTGCCTCTGGAAAAGGAGAAAAGAGAAGAAAGGGCTCTGTATTGTGGTTTGAATGCCAGCGTAGCCAAAGGAAAACAGAACATCAGGCAAATATCTAAAGTTTTTGAATCCAATTCCTGGCTTCCAGAAAACATCTCTGAACTAGCCAGAGATGAGGCCTGGAGGAACTCACTACCCTGAAGGAAAAAACACAAACCTGGCTGGCTTCACCACCTGCTGATCATAGAGCCTTGAATGAACATAGGTGTTAGCTAAGTAGCGGTTACAGTGGGCCTTGGGTGAGACCCAGGGTTGTGCTGGCTTCAGGTCTGACTCAATGCAGTCCCAGTGGTAGTGGTGAAAGGAGGGGTTTCCATCACCACAAGTGCAGTTCCAGGCAGCTCAGTAGAGAGAAAGATACTCTGTTTGGGAGAAAGTAAGAGAAAAGAACAAGAGTCTTTGCTTGGCCATCCAGAGAATTCTTCTGGATCTTTTCCAAGACCACCAAGGCAGCACCTCTATAAGTCTGAAAAAAACTATAGCAACATTGGGCTTGAGGCCCAAGTCCTTTTTAATACCTGGAAATATTTCTCAAGAAGAATGGACACAAACAACCCCAAATGTGAAGACTAAAATAAATACTTAATTCTTCAATGCCCAGTCACCGACAAACATTTATAATATCAAGACCATCTAGGAAATCATGACCTCACCAAATGTACTAAATAAGGCACCAGGGGCCAAACCTGGATAAACAGAGAATGTAACTTTTCAGATAGAGAATTAAAAATAGCTTTGCTGAGGAAACTTAAAGAAATTCAAGATGACACAGAGAAAAATTGAGAATTCTATCAGATAAATTTAACAAAGAAATAAAAATTTTAAAAAATCAAACAGCAATCCTAGAGTGGAAAATTCCAATTGCCATACTGAAGAATGCATCAGAGTATCTTAATAGCAGAATTGACTAAGAAGAAATAATGAGTGAGCTTGAAGACAGTCTATTTGTAATACACTGTCTGAGAAAACAAAAGAATAAAGAAAAAAAGAAAAAACAATGAAGCATGCCTACAGGATCTAGGAAATGGCTTCAAAAAGGCAAATTTGAGTTATTGGCCTTAAAGTGGAGGGACAGAAAGAGACGGGGTAGAAAGTTTATTCAAAAGGATAATATAAGAAACTTTCCTAATCCTGGAGAAAGATGTCAACATCCAAGTACAAGAAAGTAATAGAACACAAAGCAGATTTAATCCCCCCCAAAACTACCTAAGTCCTTTAATTATCAAACTCCAAAAGATCAAGGATGAAGAAATGATCCTAAAAGCAGCAAGAGAAAAGAAATAAATAACATAAAATGAAGCTCCAATACATCTGGCAGCAGACTTTTTAGTGGAAACCTTACATGCCAAGACAGAGTGGCATGACGTATTTAAAGTAAAGAAGGAAAAAAGTTTTTACTTGAGAATAGCATATCTGGCAAAAATATCCTTCAAGCATAAAAGTGAAATGAAGACAATCAGTTGCTAAGGGATTTAATCAACACCAGATCTGTCCTATAAGAAATGCTAAAGGGAGTTCTCAGTCTGAAAGAAAAGAATGTTAATAAGCAAGAAGAAATCCTCTGAAGTTACAACACTCACTGCTAATAATAAGTCCACAGAAAAACAAGGAATGTTACAGCACTGTAACTGTGATGTGTAAACTAGTCTTATCTTTAATAGAAAGACTAAACAATGAAGCAACTGGAAATAATTACAAAAACTTCTCAAGACATAGTCAATACAAGATATAAATGGAAACAACCAAATGTTAAAAAGTAGGGGGATGAAGTTAAGGCATAGAGTTCCTATCAGTTTTCTTTTTGCTTGTTTTAGTTTGCTTATGCAAACAGTGTTAAGTTGTTATCAGATTAAAATAATGGGTTATAAGATAGTATTTCCAAGCCTCATGGTAACCTCAAACCAAAAGACATACAATGGAGACACAAAAAAATAAAAAGCAAGAAACTAAATCGTATCACTAGAGAAAATCATCTTCACTAAAAGGAAGACAGAAAGGAAGAAAGAAAAGAAGGGAAGACCACCAAACAACCAGAAAAATATTAGCAAAATGGCAAGAATAAGTCTCTACTCATCAATAATAACATTGAATATAAAGGTACTCAACTCTTCAATGAAACAACATAGAAATGGTGAATCGATTAAGAAACAAGACCCAATGATCTTTTGCATACAAGAATCACATTTGACCTATAAACATATACTGAAAATAAATGGATGGAAAAAAAGAAACACTCCATGGAAACGGAAAACCTAAAAAGAGCAGGAGTAGCTATATTTACGTCAGACAAAATCCATTTCAAGGCAAAAACTGTAAGAAGAGACAAAGGAGGTCATTATATAATGATAAAGGGGTCAAGTCAGCAACAGGATATAATGATAGCAATTATACATGTTCTCAACCCTGGAGCACACAGATATATAAATCTCATATTATTAGAGCTAAGGAGAGAGACAGACCTCAATACAATGATAGCTGGAAGCTTAATTAGTTCACTTTCAGGATTGAACAGACTTCCTAGACAGAAAAATAACAACGAAAATATTGGACTTAATTAGAATAGAAAAGTGTAGCTCACTGCCAGAGATCATTTAATTTTACGTAAACATGTTTTTTGAGGCTGAAGCACACCTGACTGATTTTCAATGTGAAAATAAAATATAAAAACTGTTATTGGAGTTATTTCTAAACAGAACTAACATCAGAATCACCTGAATCTTCAGAATCATCTATTACAGAAAAACTGGATCCATCAAATGAATCTTTGGCCAACAACTGTTCAAGAACAATGCTAAAATCAGGCATAGGAATGTTACCTTTTCTAGGATTTGACATTTTTAGCGATTGAGAATTACTATATTTTGTAAATGGAAGGACCATTACTAAAAACAGAATGATAGAAATAGAATGATGTCTTTTGTTTCCAAAGTTGATATACTGGAGCAATGCAAAAATAATAATAAAAGCAAAGCAAGATTTTTCATGGCAAATGGGGTAAACACTGCAGCTGCAAGCACCATTGGTGAATATCTTAAGACACTGGAAAAAGAAGTCCGTACTAAGCCTAAAGTAAGCAGAAGGAATGATAAAGTTTAGAGTAGAAATTAGTGAAACTAGAAAAGCAATAAATAAAATCAATAGAAACAAAAGTTTATTCTTTGAAAGCTTCAAGAAAATGAATATAATTTTAGCTAAATTAAGCAAGAAAAAAATAAGAAATACTAAATTTAATAAAGTCAGAAATGAAAGAGCAGACAGACATTACCACTGATCTTTCAGAAATCATAAGGCTCACAGAATACTATGAGAAATTATATACTAATAATTAGATAACTTCGCTTAAATTAACATAATCCTGGAAAGACCCAAACTATGAAATCTAACTTGAACAGAAATGGACATTTTGAAGAGACCTATGTCAAGAAATTTAATTATAAATTTAAAAACTAATCACAAAAAAATTCCCATGCCCAGGTGTCTCTGCTGGTCAATTATACTACACATTTGCAGAAATATTAATAGCATTCCTTATAAACTTTTCAAAAATATCACAGCAGTACAAATGCAACACAACCATTATGTGAGCTCAGTTTTACCTTGCTCCCAAATAAGACATAACAAGAAAACTGCAGAACAATACTGCAGAACTGCAGAACAATACCTCCAATGAATTTGTATATAAAAATTCTCGACAAAGTACTATCAAATGAGTCGGCAATTTATAAAATAATTATACACCATGGCCAATTGGTGTATATCTGAATGCAAAGTTGGTTTCACATATAAAAAATCAATTAATGCAATACAGCATATAAATTGAATAACATTTTTAAAAACACATAATAATCTTGTTAGATATAGAAAGGTATTTGACAAAATCCAATACTCTTTTATTTTATTTTTTTAAATAACTACAAATAGAGAAATACTTTCTTAACCTGATAAAGGGCAGCTATGAAAAATCTTGCAGCTAACACAGTTCTTATTGATGAAAGACTGGATGCTTTCCCACTAAGGACATAAGAGGGAAAATCGAACATGAGAAGATTTATTACTCTCACAATCTCTGTTCAACATAGAGGTTCTAGCCAGCACAATTAGGCAAGCATAATAAATAATAGGTATCTAGATTAGAAAGAACAAAGTAAAACTATCTTAATTCGTAAATTACGTGATCCTAAATATAGAAAATCCCAGGAAATCCACTAAACAAACTAATACACGAGTTCAAAAACATTGCAGAATACAAGATCAGTATTATAAATCCAAATGCATTTCTACACATTTTCAATGAAAAGTCTAAATATGAAATTAGAAAATTAATGCAATTTACAATGGCATCCAAAAAAGTAAAGTATATTGGAATGTATTTCAGAAAAGAAGTACAAAAATTATTCTCTTAAAACTGCAAACATTGTTGAAAATATAGATAGTCCCAAACTTAAGGTGGTTCAACTTATCATTTTTCAACTTTACAATGAGTTTATCAGGATATTATATATATTTCTGACATGACATTTTTGAGATTCAATGGGTTTATATGAATGTAACCCTATTGTAAGTCAAGGAGCATCTCTCATTAAAGAAGACACGAATAAATGGGAAAACATCTCTTGTTCGTGGATTGGAATATATAATAGTGTTAAGATGGCAATACTTCCCAAATTGATCTGCAGATTCAATAAAGCCCCTATCGGTATCCAAACTGGCTTCTTGATAGATGCTGACAAAGTGAACCTAAAATTAATACAGAAATATAAGTGACTTGGAATAGCCAAAGCAACCTTGAAAAAGAACAAAATGAGATAACTTACATTTGTTAATTTTAAACTTACTTCAAAGAAACAATAATAAAGATAGTGTGATATTGGCTTAAAGATATATATATACAGATCAATGGAACAAAATTAAGAGTTCAGAAACAAACTTATATTTTTATAATCAACTTCTATTTTTAAAAATCTTTTTTTGTGGTGAACTTCTTTTTGACAAGGACAGCAAGGTCATTCAATGGGGAAATTCATTCTTTGCAACACATTTTATTCTTTTCAACAAATGGTGCTGGGACAAGTGGATATCCACATGCAAGAGAATAAAGTTGCATACATATTCCCTACCATCTACAAAAATCAATTCAAATGGATCAAAGCCCTAAATGTAAGAGATACAACTATAAAACTTTTAGAAGCAGAGACAAACTATTGTGACCTAAAATTTGGCAATGTTTTCAAAACTCAAGCAATAGAAAAAAAGAAAGAGAAACTGCCCATCGATAAAATTAAAAACTTCTGTACTTCAAAGGACACTATCAAGGAAGTGAATACACAACACACAGAATGGGAGAAAATATTTGAAAATTATATATATATATACACACACACATATATAACTAGTATATATAATATATATAATCATATACAATCATATATTTTATATATATATATGATAAGGGACTTGCATCTAGAATATATAATGAACATATAACTCAATAATAATAAGACAAACCAATTAAGAAATGGGTCATTAAGCTGAGTAGACATTTGTCCAAAGAAGGTATATAAATGGCAAACACACACACAAAGATACTCAACATCATTAGTAATTAGAGATATGCAAGTCAAAACCACAACAAGGTGCCAGTTCAGAACATCTAGGGTGAGCAGAATCAAAAAGTCAAACTATAACAAGTCTTGACAAGGATGTAAAGAAATTGGAACTTTCATATACTGGTGGTGGAAGTGTGAAATTATGCAGATACATTGGAAAAATAACTTGGCAGTTTCTTAAAACAGAAAACATAGGTGAGTTATCATATGACTTAGCAATTCCACTCTTAGGTATATACCTAAGAGATATGAAAATATATATTCACACAAAAACTTGTACATGGATGTTTATATCACATTATTCATAATACCCAAAAGATGAAAACAATCCAAATGTCCATTAACTAATAAATGAATAAACAAAATGGTATGTGTACAGTGGAATGGTATCTGACCGTAAAGAAGAATGAAGTACTAAATCATGAAGTATACATCATGAATGAACCTTGAAAACATTATTCCAAGTGAAAGAGTAAGAAAAGCCAGTCACAAAAGACCATACATTATATGATGCAATTTACATAAAACTTTCAGTATAGGGAAATTTTATAGAGACCATCTCCCCATCTCAAAGTCAATAACCTTAATCATATCTTCAGAGTTCCAGCAGGTCCAGTGGGAGGGTAGGTCCAGTGTAATTTCATGAACCCTTAAAAGCCAAAAAAAAAAACAAAAAAAACATGCAATAGAGTGGGTCAGAGACATAAGACAGAAAGATGAGAGATTCACAGTGTAAGAAGGCTTGGCCATCATTGTTTGCTTTGAATATGGGGGAAGGGAATCAAGAACTAAGGAATACAAATAGCCTCTAGAAGCTGGAAACATCTTTAGCCAACAGCCAGCAAGGAAAGGAGGACCTCAGTCCTACAACAGAAAGGATTTGAATTCTGCCAAGAAACTTGCAATAGAATGAATTTTTGTGTCAACCCAGAAGAGGGTCCTAACTGGAACCAAACCATGCTGGCACGTTGATCTCTGTCTTCCAGCCTCCAGAAATGTGAAAAATACATTTTTATTGTTTTTAAGCCATGCTATCTATAGTACTTTGTTATGGAAGCCCATATTAAGATAAATCTGATTGTACAAGAAATGCATTCTCCCACAGAGCCACTGGAAAGGAAGGAAGACCTGCTATCATCTAATTTTAGCCCAGAGAGGTTCATGTTAGACTTCTTACCTCCAAAACTATAAAATAATACTTTTGTATTGTTTAAGCCAGTGAATTTGTGGCAATGTGTTGTGCAGCAATAAAAAGCTAATGCAGTGTCCATACGCTAAAATTACTCACTTTGCAACATATCTGGATCAGAATTTTAAATCTGACTTAGTATTATATTAATTATTGTACTTCTATTGTGAAATTCAAATAGTGATCCAGGTTCACAATTTAGATTTCCACTATTTCCAGTAATTTTATCATCAGAATTAACCAAATGAAGCAAAAAGGTAAAAGTGAGAACACAAGAAACTATGTATTCATATATATATATAGAAAGGAATATGCTTGGCCAGAGGAAAACATTCAGTTGGGATTACAAATAAACTAGAAATGTTTTGACTACCAACATATATTGGGATTGAACTTTTAGTGATACATCCCTCTCTCTTTATTGTGATTAGTTCTCTTTAAAATTAATGAGACTTGTCTGTTTATAGCAAGGAGAAAATAAACCTTCTAGGGATCAATGGTTTAAATCCTTGTCTATTCAGGGGATAATTCAGTAGAACTTATTAAATCCGTTAAAATATCCATGGAGAATACTCATATGAATATTTAGCTATGGTGTACTTTAAACCATTAACAACAGAAAGTACAATGTTATGTTCAGTGCCTATCTTCATTTTGAATATTTTACTATGTATTCTTTGTATTCCCCATTAAATAAAAGCTTCTTAAGAGGAAGATTACCACATAAAATTAGGCATCATTCTTTGTGATACCTAGGACAATATTTAATTTTAAAAAATGTGTCCTAATACTTTTTTTTACTAAATGATTTAATGTAATGGCAAAGATATTCTGAACTTATTCTGTAAGTTCTAGAAAAGGTTGCTTCTTTCTGTCTTCAGCCTAATGAAACTATATGTAATTCATATAGGCATGCAGTTTATAATATGTTTATGGCTCACTGCCTACATTAGTATTATGATTTTACTTCTACTGTGGTTGCCTTTGAAGCCATTACTCACCCATATGGAATAGATATGCCCATTTTATTATCTACCAGAAAATCAAAATATCTTAACATTTTATAAATAGAGTATTTGGCCTACGTTGATTGAGCTAGATTTTTATTGTGTTTAAACTACTCCCAGGGAAATCTTTGGGCATTTTCAGAAGCTGTATGACCTCGTCCTTGTCACTGGAGTACCACTAGTAAGTTGCTGCTTTGATGGCCTGAAAGAAGTCATTCTGCTTCCTAAATGCCTAATTGACTCTCTGGTGTAGGGCAGGTGGTAGCTGCTCAGTCTGTATTGTTTTTCTTATTGTCAATTTCCACTTCAATGGTGAATTCAATGGAAGAACACTAAGTGAGCCAGATTCTCCCAGCATGGGAGCCCATTAAGGCTAACTCAAGCAGTCTTTTGTCTAACTTGAGAATTGAGCCACAGCTTGGTGTTAAGATTGGAGGTAATCATTTAATGACTAAAGAAGTATGGATGGCCCTGAGGTTAAAAGTCAGTACCAAGGGTTTTAAGAATTTATCCGACAGTATAAGTCAGATACATGTTTTAAATGGAGGATATTTTGGCACTAGAGATCTGGAGATCAGAGCTACCAGAAAAACAGCGACTGTACAGAAAGAGGATTTTTTTAAATGAAAGCTTGTTTTAATAATTACATTGAGTAATCTCTGAAGTTGGGTGTTTTTAAAGAAGGTTGAAGAGAATATTCTTTGATATCTTTGATAGGACATTAAGATAAGGCCACTCTTTAAGTAACTAAACCGCAAGCGGGCTTTCCAGACACCAGTAAATCCAACAGGTTCTGCAAAATCACGGCCAAATGTCATCTGACATCTTGTAAAAGCAGCTTTTCTTAGCCTATCTACTGCAACTAACATATAGAAAGCATATTACATTGCAGAGTGTGCCCAGTGGTATTATAAACTCATAAATTGTACTTTCTAAGATTCGACCAATTCCCAGGGAAATGCATAGTAATCTTCTTTGTTTTAAATGTTCATATATGTTGTTCTTTTTAGAATTATCTAACCACTGTTGTTTCATAGATACCATTTCATGCAAACTTCTGACAACTCTAATTTTTTTTGAGTGCTTAAATTATAATTCCATGGTCACCCATCAGTAAAAGTGTAGTTGTCAGAGGCTTGTGAACCAGAACAACTCCATCTTGAATAGGAGCTGGGTAAAATAAAGCTGAGCCTTACTGGACTTCGTTCCCAGATGGTTAAGGAATTCTCAGTTACAGGATGAGATAGGAGATCCTCACAAGATATGGGTCATAAAGACCTTGCTGATACAACAGGTTGCAGTAAGAAGCTGGGCAAATCCCACTAAAACCAAGATGACCACAAGAGTGACCTCTGGTCATTCTCACTGCTACACTTCCACCAGCACCATGACAGTTTACAAATGCCAGGGCAATGACAGGAAGTTCCTTACATGGTCTAAAAGGGGGAGGAATGAATAATCCACCCCTTGTTTAGCATATAATCAAGAAATAACCATAAAAATGTGCAACCAGCAGCCCTCGGGATTCTCTGTCTATAGAGTACCCATTCTTGTATTCCTTTACTTTCCTAATAAACTCGCTTTCACTTTACAGACTTGCCCTGATTTCTTTGGCCACTAGGCTTTCTTTCATTTCGGCTCTGTGTCCTTTCATCAAGCCCTATGATTTAACTTCTGGTACAACCAGATATTCCAAGTCCGTCTTTTAATTGTTCTGTCCCAGTCCTAGACTCAGTCACTTCTCTAAGGAGCCTTGGTTCCTTTCACTGAATGATGCTATTTAGAACCAGCAATCTTAGCGCTAGATTGGTTCATTGCTGCTTGGTTGACATCAGTTCTACATTCTCTCAGGTGACAGAGCTTAACCGCCACACATGTACATGTATCTCCATTTTGTTTCAGCATCTATCAAACCACGTATATGTTTTTTTTTTTTTACCCAATTTTGAGACGGAGTCTTGCTCTGTCACCCAGGCTGGAGTGCTGTGGCCGGATCTCAGCTCACTGCAAGCTCCGCCTCCCGGGTTCCCGCCATTCTCCTGCCTCAGCCTCCGGAGTAGCTGGGACTACAGGCGCCCGCCACCTCGCCCGGCTAGTTTTTTTTTGTATTTTTTAGTAGAGACGGGGTTTCACCGTGTTCGCCAGGATGGTCTCGATCTCCTGACCTCGTGATCCGCCCGTCTCGGCCTCCCAAAGTGCTGGGATTACAGGCTTGAGCCACCGCGCCCGGCCTAAACCACGTATATGTTAAAAAGGCAATTAGTTTATACTTACACCTTGGATTCTGACCCAATACACATCCACCACTGGGTTTATATTAACTTTCCCTCTTTCTCATTTGTAACTTCTTTCATCAGTTAGAAACTCAGCTCTTATTATCGATAATGGATTTACTTATTAGTCCAATGTTAATATAAATCTAAAGTACTTTTAAAATTGTTAACCCATACCTCTATGAGAAACAAATCTAACAATATTGTATAATTTTATGTATAGTTTGCATTGCGTTTTGTTTTCTTTTTGACACAGGGTCTTGCTGTGTCGCTCAGGCTGGAGTGCAGTGGTGTGATCATGGCTCACTGCAGCCTTGACCTCCTGAGCTAAAGGAATTCTCCCACCCATCCAAGTAGCTGGGACTACAGGCACCCACCTCCATGCCTGGCTTTTTATTTTATTTTATTATTTTATTTTACTTTATTTTATTTTAGTAGAGATGAGGTCTCACTATGGTACCTGGCTGGTTTCAAACTCCTGAGCTCAAGGAATTCTCCTGTCTCAGCCTCCCCAACTGCTGGGATTACAGGCATGAGCCACAGTGCTCAGTATGTTTCTTTGGTTTTTGTCAATTCAAAACATTGCATTCCAAATTTAATCAGGTTAATTTTTTTCTCCATTCTCTTCAGTGTACTCATGTTACTTATTTTTAAAATGCAATCAGATTCATTTGTTGTTGTTTGCATTCCATTTTAATTTCTCCCCACATTCTGGTTAATTTTTAAATTGTTAGATTAGAGTATGTGACATGTTAATATAATCTGAGGAGTAAAAAGACATATAAAAATATGTAATGAGAAAATTGCCTCTCCTTTCTCATCTCTACGACTGGGTTCCAATTATTCATTTATTTCTACACCCTCCTTACCTACCCTTGTGTAGATGATCAATGTTGTTAGTTTCTCATTTATCCTTTCCATATTTGTTTTGCTTAAATGAGAAGATTCATAAATTTATAATATACAATTTATAAATTGCATATTTTTAAAATTTATTTTAAGTTCAGGGGTACAAGTGTAGGTTTGTTACATAGGTAAGCTTGTGTCATGGGGGTTTGTCGTACAGGTTATTTCATCACCCAGGTATTAAGCCTAGTACCCATTAGTTATTTTTCCTGATCCTCTCCCTCCTCCAACCCTGCACCCTCCAAAAGGCCCCTGTGTGTGCTGTTCTCCTTTATGTGTCCATGTGTTCTCATCATTTAGCTCTCGTGGAGAAGTGAGAACATGAAGTATTTGGTTTTCTGTTCCTGTATTAGTTTGCTAAGGATAATTTCCCCCAACTCCATGCATGTTCCTGCAAAGTACATGATCTGGTTCTTTTTTATGACTGCATAGTATTCCATGGTATATATGTACCACATTTTCTTTATCCAGTCTATTATTGATGGGCATCTAAGTTGATTCCATATTGCATATTTTAAATGCCCTTTGGCATATTATACTTCATATTATAAATACTCTTTTATCACATGCTTTTCTTGTGTAGATAGTTGATAAATTGCAGTCCTCCTTGGTGGGGACAGTAAGTGGAGCTTTCTATTCCCCCATCTTGGTCTACCTCTTCCCTACTTTTTTTTTGTTATAATAGTTATTTGATGGAATTCTTACAGTTATATATATACACATTATATATATGTGTGTGTGTATATATATAATCATGATATATGCACTTTGACTTTTCTCTTTTTCAATTTGAGTGCTTCTTAATTCTTGTTCTTATCTAATTGCTCCATCAGAAACTTCTAGTATGATGATGTCAGTGTCATTTTTCATAGAACTAGAAAAAAAATTGTTCTGCCAGGCGCGGTGGCTCACGCCTGTAATCCCAGCACTTTGGGAAGCCGAGGCGGGCGGATCACGAGGTCAGGAGATCGAGACCATCCTGGCTAACACGGTGAAACCCCGTCTCTACTAAAAATACAAAAAGAAATTAGCCGGGCGTGGCGGCGTGCACCTGCAGTCCCAGCTACTCCGGAGGCTGAGGCAGGAGAATGGAGTGAACCACGGAGGCAGAGCTTGCAGTGAGTGGAGATCGTGCCACTGCACTCCAGCCTGGGCCACAGAGTGAGACTCCGTCTCAAAAAAAAAAAAAAAGAAAGAAAAAAAGAAGAAAAAAACTGTGATAAAATTCATATAAAACCAAAAAGAGCCCAAAGAACCAAAGCAACACTAAGCAAAAAGAACAAAGTCAGATGCCTCACATTACCCAACTTCAAACTATACTATAAGGCTACAGTAACCAAAACAACATAGTAATGGTACAAAAACAGATACATAGAACCAATGGAATAGAATTAAGAACCCAGAAAGAAAGCTACACACCAACAACCATCTGATCTTCAACAAAGTCAACAAAAATAAGCAATGGAGAAAGGACTTTCTGTCTGATAAATGATACCGACATAGCTGGCTAGCCATATTAAAAATAATAAAACAGGACCCCTATATTTTATATATACAAAAATTAACTCAAGATGGATTAAAGATTTAAATATAAGACGTAAAACTGTAAAAGCTCTAGGAGAAAAGCTGGGAAATACTATTCTGGACCTCACCCTTTGGAAATAATTTTTTTGCCAAGTCCTCAAACACAATTGCAACAAAAACAAAAATTGACAATAAGAGCTAATTGAGCTAAAGAGCTTCAGCACAAGAAAAGAAATTATTGGCCGGGTGCAGTGGCTCACGCCTGTTAACCCACCACTTTGGGAGGCCTAGGCAGGCGGATCACAAGGTAAGGAGATCGAGACCATCCTGGCTAACACGTTGAAACCCCGTCTCTACTAAAAATACAAAAAATTAGCCGGGCGTTGTGGCAGGCACCTGTAGTCCCAACTACTCAGGAGGCTGAGGCAGGAGAATGGCGTGAACCCGGGAGGCGGACCTTGCCGTGAGCCGAGATCGCACAGTCGCACTCCAGCCTGGGCTACAGAGGGAGACTCCGTCTCAAAAAAAAAAAAAAAAGAAAAAAGAAAAAAGGAAATTATCGACAGAGTAAACAGATAACTTACAGAGTGGGAGAAAACATTTGCAAAGTATGCATCTAACAAAGTTCTAATATTCAGAATTTATAAAAAACAATTCAACAAGCTAAAAACAAATACCCCATTAAAAAGTGGGCAAAAGACATGGAGACACTTCTCAAAAGACGACATATAAGTGGCCAACAAATGTATGAAAAATAGCTTCATATCACTAATCATCAGAGAAGTGCAAATCAAGACCACTATTAGATACCATCCCACACCAGTTAGGATGATTATTACTAAAAAGTCAAAAAATAACAAATGCTGGCATGGCTGTGGAGAGAAGGGAGTGCTTAACACTGTTGGTGAAAATGTAAATTAGATCAGCCACAATGGAAAGCAGTTTGGCAGTTTCTCAAATAACTAAAAACAGAGCTGGTATTCAACCCAGCAATCCGATTACTGGGTATATATTCAAAGGAAAATAAACCATTGTACCAAAAAGGCACATGTGCTCATATCTTTATTGCAGTGCTATTCTCAATAGCAAAGACTTGGAATAAGCCAGGTGTCCATCAATAGCAAATTGTACTAAAAAATATGGTAATATACAACACGGAATATTATGCAGTCATAAAAAAGAACAAAATAATGTTCTTTGAAGCAATATGGAAGCAGCTGGAGGCCATTTTCTATGTAATTTAGCATAATTTTCTATGTAATTTAACATTTAAAATGACATAATTCTATGTAAATTAACATAGGAACAGAAAACTAAATACCACATGTTTTCACTTATAAGTGGGAGCTAAAGGGAAATAAAGATGGGAGCAATAGTCACTGGAGACTAGTAGAGGGAGGAGAGACGGAGGGAAACAAGAGAGGAAAAACTACCTATTGAGTACCATGCTCATTACCTGGGTGATGGAATCCTTTGTAGCCCAAACCTCAGCATCACACAATATACCCATGTAGCAAACCTGCATGTGAAACCCTTGAATGTAAAATATAAATTAAAATTATAAAAAACTAAAAAGTAAAAGCTAAAATTAATAATATTCCAATAGGATAAGATAAAGTAAATGAATATTATGGAATAGGGAATAGGAGAGGAAAGAAAACAAAAAGCATTTGATTAATATATATACACAAGCAAGTATGCCTATACACACACACACACACACACACACACACACACACACATATATATATATACCCAAAAATAGTCGTAACAAAATAAGGAAATGCCATGACAATATCAATTCTTACTTCTGTAGCTGATCACATGCTTGTAACTAGATTTATAACTGATTTCTTCCACTAACCAATCTGAATTCCCCTCTTCTTCAGCAAGCACCTCAGCTAATCCTGGTTCATTACCTGGTGGGATGACCCAAACTTTTATTACTGAAGAGTCTTGGCCATTACTAGTCCTGCTTGAATTGAGTTATTGTGGTACCCCATCAATTATAATCACAGAGCATGTTAATATTGAAAGTCACCCTAAAACTTATTTTGCATTTTATACATATTCTTTCTTAACTTCATTGTTCAGAAATAGGGCAATTTCTTCTTCTTAGTCAGTATCAATCACTCCAGCCAGCATAGTAATTCTCTTCTTTCCTTGTTGATTCAAAGGCATGAGGAGGCTAATGTGGCCAGGTGGCAATCTTAATTTACAGTGTAATAGAATTATTATTGTATATCCTTTTGGTAGCATTGCTATGAAGAAACACCTGATACTGGGTTACTTATAAAGAAAAGACATTTAGCTCAGTTTTGTATACTGTACAAGAAGCATGATGCTATTATCTACTTAGCTTCTGGAGAGGTCTCAGGAAACTTACCATCATGTAAGTTTCCTTTTGGTACTAAGACTTCTAGGTCAGCAAACCATGAAGTCCAGGAAATAGGAAGCAAACATTTTGCTAATGGGTCATAATATTATTTGGATGTGTTCCCCTGCTCAAATCTCATTGAAATGTAATCCCCATATTGGAGGTGAGGCCTGGTGGGAGGTGATTTGATCATGGGGGCAGATTTCTCATGACTGGTTTAGTACCATTCCCTTTGGTACTGTCCTCATAATAGTGAGTAAATTTTTGTAATATCTGGTCCTTAAAATGTGTGTAGCACCTGCCCCCTCTCTCGCGCGCTTGTTCTCACCTTCACCTCCTGCTCCTGCTTCACTTCTGCCACAATTGTAAATTTTCTGAGGCCTTCTCAGAAGCTAAGCAGCTGCCAGCTTCATGCGGAACCTGTACAGTCTACAGAACTGTGAGCCAATTAAACCTCTTTTCTTTGTAGGTTACCCAGACTCAGGTATTTATTTAGAGCAATGCAAGAACAGACTAGTGAGTGCTACTATTCCCATTTCTACCTCTTGATTCCTGGACCTATGAATCCTGTCTATAGGAGACATAGCACCACACACTGGATAATAACTCAAAGCATATATACACAGTCTCCTAAACAACCTTGCCCCAGCCCACCTATCTGGCATTGCAACCATCTTTAAAAGATCATTTAATTCTTATATCAAGCCAACTAATTGAGAATTATGGGTGATATGGTTTGGCTCTGTGTCCCCACCCAAATTTCATCTTGGATTGTAACCCCCATATGTTGGGGGAGGGGCCAGGTGGGAGGTGGTTGAATCATGGGGGCAAACTTTCCCCTTCCTGTTCTTGTGATAATGTGTGAATTATTATCACAAGATCTGGCTGTTTGAAAGTGTGTGGCACTACCTCTCTCTCTCTCTCTCTCTCTCTCTCTCTCTCTCTCTCTTTCTCTCTCCCCCCTGCTCCACCATGGTAAGATGTGTTTGCTTCCCCTTCACTTTCTGCCATGATTGTAAGTTTCCTAAGGTCTCCAAGTCATGATTCCTGTTAAGCCTGCAGAACTGTGAGTCAATTAAATCTCTTTTCATCATAAATTACTCAGTCTCAGGTAGTTCTTTATCACAGTGTGAGAATGGACTAATACTAATACAGTGGGAAACATGGTTAAACTAGTGAGTGCCAAAAGCGTGGACCCATTGTCATGCTTTATTTGTTGTGAAGTGAGTTCCTTTATCAGAAGCAGACCTGTGTGTAACACCACAACCGTGGATAAGGGATTCTGTGAGTCTGCAGTTGGTAGTTTTGTCAGAAGTGTTGTATACAGAGAATAGACATTGTTATTCAAGGTAGGTTTCTATTCCAATAAGAACAAAACATGTGTTGCCCCTTCAGTGATGAAAGTGGTTCAACGTATTCAACTTACTGTCAGGCATTTGCCTGATCACCATAGGTAATGGTGTCATACTGTGGAATTAATGTTGGTCTCTGATGCTGGCAAACTGGATAATCAGTGGTGCCATTAAGCAGGTTGGCCTTGATGAGTGGAAGTCCTTGTGATTGACACAATGCATAATTGCCATCTCTGCCACAGTGGTCACTTTGCTTATGAGCCTTTTGGGCAGTGACAGGGGTGGCTGAGGGGAAGAGTTTGGCTGGTATCTACAGAATTGGTCTTGTTATCCGCTTGGTTTATAAAATCTTCTGCTGATGTCATTTTTGGTGAACGTGCACATGGAATTCAAATTTTTTATTTATTTATTTATTTTTTTTGCCCATTCAGAGGGATCTATTCATATGCATCTTTCTCAAATTTATTTGTCAGCAATTTCTCAATCATGTTTCTTCCAAGTCCCTGACTGTCCAGCCAAACTCTCAGCCACAGCCCATGAATTACTACATAATTGCATGTTTAGCCATGTTTTCATTGAAGTAAAATGAACAGCCAGGTGCACTTCTCGAAGTTATGTCTACCGGGAGAATTTTTCTTTACCAAGGTTGTTCAAGGGTGTCCCAGAAAGAGGCTATAGTACCACAGCCGTCCACTTTTGTTTGGTGCCTGGATATCACGTGAAACCATTTTTAAATCAGGCTCAAGTATTCTCTTCCTCTGTCAACTGATCTTCGGGAACTTTTCATTAGGCCACAAGTGCAGGCTGGGAGAGAGAAGGTAATGTGACAGAAATGGAAAATATTAACAATTAGACCACTCATTCCAGTAACTTAATTGTGCCTTTAGGGCCTGTTGGAGTTCAATCTCATATATGTAACTTCTGTTCAATGATAGAATGCTGCTGTGCATTCCCAACTTTATAGTGTTATGGGTGTTATGGTTTGAATGTATGTGTCCCTCCAAAACTCAAATGTTAGCATTTAAACTCCAATAGAGTGGTAATAAGAGGTGGAGCATTTTGGCACTGATTAAGTAACGAGGGTTCTACCCTTGTGAATACTATGAACGCTTTTATAAGAAACTTCAGAGAGCTACCAGGCTTTATCATCTTTTCTGCCCTTTTACCTTCTACCATGTGGCGATGCAAAAACAAAGGCACCATCTTGGAAACAAAGAGTGAGGCTTCACCAGACACTAGATTTCCCTGTTTTGATCTCGGATCTACTGGCCTCCAGAACTGTGAGAAATATTTTTTTCTTGTTTATAAGTGACACAATCTAAGGTATTTTATTAGAGCAGCAGGAAGAAACTAAGGCAGTGGGTAAGATCACATCCATTTCACAATGGAAAGCTCAGGTCTCTCGGTAACATGGTGGCCCATGATTAAGTATTCAGTCTCTACTAAGGCCTAGCAGCAGGCCATGTCTGTTTCTCAAAAGGAGAGTTCCTATCCACAGAAGACGGCAGATTCTTGTTCCACAATCCTAAGGGCTGTAACTCACTTTTAGTGGCCTGCCACAGGCACCAAACAGCATCTCTATCTGCCACTGACACTTTAAGTAAAACTGAATCCACTGGATTATATGGTCCATATGGAAGAGCAGCTGGCACCATAGTCCTGTTCCACAGCCTTCTCTTTTTCTGGCCTCCACTCAAAACTAGTAGCTTCTCAAGTCACTCAATAAATGGGTCAGAGTAACACACTCAAATGATTAATATGTTGCCCCCCAAATCACTAGGATCTGTGCATCTTTTTGGTTATAGGAATGGCCAGATGCAAAAATGTATCTTTTAACTTAGAAAAAATGTCTTATCATGCCCCACACCATTGCACACCTAAAAACACAACTGAGATAGGAGTCTGCCAAATTTTTGTCAAATTTATTTCTCACCCTCTGACACACAAATATTTTAGCAATAAGTCTAGAGTAGTTGCTACTTCTCACTAGTTTCAATCAGCCTGATGCCATCAATGCAATGGAGTAGTGTGGTATTTTGTGGGGGAATGAAAAGGCGATCAAGATCCCTGCAAACTAAATTATTACATAAGGCTAGAAAGTTGATATACTCCTGAGGTAGGACAGTTAAGGTGTATTGCTGGGTGAGCAGGCGGAAATGAAACTGCTTCTCATTGTCCTTATTGACAGATATATATATATATATAAAAAATTCAGATTAGTAGCTGCATATCAGGTACCCGGGTTTGTGTTAATTTGCACAAAGCAATGAAACCACATGTGATACGGTAGCTGCAACTAGAATGACCACCTGGTTAAGCGTACCATAATTTACTGTCATTATCCAATATCCATTTGTCCTCTACACAGGTAGAATAAGTTAGTTAAATGGAGATGTAGTGGGAATGACCAACCCTGCATCTTTCAAGTCCCTGATGGTGGCACTAATCTCTGTAGTCTTTTCAAAAATGTGGTTTTGCTTTTGATTTACTATTTTCCTGGGTAAAGGCATTTCTAAGTAAATTCCATTTGGTTTTTTCCACCATAATAAACCTCACTCCACAGGTCGGGGAACCAATTTGAAGAATCTGCCAGTTACTGGGTGTATCTATTCCAGTTATCCATTCTAGAACTGGAGGCAGAAACCACAGGATGAGTTGAAGGACTGAGCGGGCCTACTATGAGATGGACCTGAGCTCAAACTCCATTGATCTCCTTATTTTCTTAAGCCCTTACTCCGACTGATGGGGCACAGTTTTGGGTCATCTAAAATTAATGTCAATTCAGAGCCAGTATCCAATATTCCTTGAAATATCTAATTTTTTCCCCACAATGTAAAGTTGGTTTTATAAAAGCCATAGATCCCTTTGGCCTTTGGGGAAGGCTGGGAGAAATATTAATAGTATGACTTTTAGCATCGTACCAAAGTCCTTCCTCTCTAGGACCCGGTCTCCTCTTCATTCAAGGGGTTCTGGATCTGTAAACCAGCTCCTCAAGTCTGGGAATTGATTGAAAGGTCATCATTTGTTTTGTTTTGTTTTGTTTGTTTGTTTCTATAATTCAAGTTAGACTTTTCTTCACTTGATCTAGGACATGTTTTTGTTTATACAGATCAAGCAAGAATTTAATATGTTTCTTATCTACTTTACTTCCAGGTATATAATTTATCAACTAGGCAACACCATAGGTGTACAGAATACACTATTCTGATTGCTGCTTTGATTCTGTTGTCCATTGTGGTAACTAAACCAACCTTATTTTTTATAGTTGTGTACAATCACTTGACTTCTGCTACCCTGGAATCCAATTTCTGCTATTGCATTTAGTTTTTCCATTTCAGTGAGTTCAGTCCCACTGAAACATGTGTCCTAGAGAGAAGAGTGATTATAGAGCTTTTCAGGGATCCTAGGGCTCCCCTCAGAAATGTATTTCTCACAGTCATGATGAAATGCATATTTACTCCCACTTTACATTCCTTTCACCATTTTTCTACATCCTTGATACTAACTCTGTCACATGTTTCTCAGATTCCTGTCTATATAAATTGGAAAACTGTATTCGTTCTTTTGCAATGTAGCCTATGTCCTTATGGTTCACAGTTTGTTCTAATAGGACTTGAGCCAAAGTATAGGTCTAAAAATAGATAGGGTGATGAGGATTGTTACTGAGAAGACTTAATATTGTCTTACATGAAAACTGCCTATTGCCATTTTCTCAGCCAATGCAGGGTGAATCTCCTCAGATGAGGGGGGCACAAGTGGAGAGGTCACTTCTCTCTGAGGGTGAGTGACAGTTTCCACTGCAGATGAAAGACCTCTTCTATTTGCATAGAAAACTCATCAGAGTTTAGGAGTTCAATGTCTTCAGTTTCATCAGGGTCTTTTCACAGGTCTTGATTCCAACTTTTAGAATCCTATTATTTCTCAATTAATGTCTTCACTTTAACAATAGCTGTCTTGCAAGGCTAGGAGTTAAACTTTCAGTATAATTCAGCAAGTAGCCAGATGAGATTCTGATTTTGATTATTAATAATCTCAGCCCTGCAGCCAAGGAAATGAAGATCTCCTTTAGGGCACATATAGAAGCTTTTAGGCTATTTATGTTATGCTTAAACTAGAAATTCAAATTCCTGAGCTCATTCTTTTTTATCCTCACATTTTCCAGTGACATTAAGAGCAACCAGCCAATCTCATTATGCTCATTAGTTTAACAAAAGTGTTTCAAAGGTATCATATACATCTTCACTCAAACCTTGCTTTCTATATATATTTGATTAGGACTATCCAAATATGATATTTTGAATATATCTAATTCCAGATCATACCATGGACTTACAGTGGTATCTTTATTACAGGAAATAGTCATTAGTGTTTTAAATATAAACAAATTACAGAACAGATTCCCGAAAACACATGATCAATTCAGAAATAACATCTTTGATATTCTATTTTTCTAGAAGCACTCTGGATACCAGTCTCTGTATTAGTCAGGTTTCTTCAGAAAAACAGATCCAATAGGATGTGTATGAATGCATGGATGGATGGATGGATGGATGGATGGATAGATAGATAGATAGATAGATAGATAGATAGATAGATAGATAGATAGACAGACAGACAGATAGATAGATATTATAAATAATTCACTCACACAATTATGGAAGATAACAATTTCCAAGATTTGCAGTCAGCAAGCTGGAGACTCAGGGGAGTGGTTGGTTTAGTTCCAGTTAAAATGCCAGCTAACTCAGGATCCAGAAACAGCCAATGTTTTAGTTTGAGACCAAAGGTAGCAATAAAAACAATGTCCCAACTAAGGGTACTGTGGCAGAAAATGTTCCCCCCTACTCATGAGAGGATCGGCCTTTTTGTTTTATTCTGGGTTTCAGCTGATTGGATGAGCCTCTCCAATACTTGACGTTAGCAACGGCAATCTGCTTTACTTAATAAAGCAATTCACCTGCTATTCTTATCCAGAAACATCCTCACAGGAATACCCATAATAATGGTTGGCCAAATATCTGGGCCCCTTGCAGCCCAGTCAAGTTGATACGTGAAATTACCCATCAAAGGGTACTACTATAATCTCCATTTTACAAATAATTAAACCAAATGTAATAGAGGTTGACCGTGGCCAAACAGCTGGCTACTAAAAGAAATCTGATTCGAGGGCTAGCAGGCCTATCCTCTGTGTTATAGAAGTCTTCCCACAGAAGTCTCCAATAGACTCTTCTTCAAAGACAGAAACTATGTCTGATTTATCCTCTCCAAACTGAATTCAGTTCTCAAACTTAAGGCTTCAATCAGAAAGGTCTCAGATACATTCATAGCATATGTTTTAACATTGAAATGATTTTTAAGCTCTGGTTTTTGAAAATGTAACTATTTTGAGAAATGGTTTGACAATACTATTTTACTTCTCTTGATTATAAACTTCTGTAAGATTGCCATGACATCTAGAAATAACTGCCTTAATATGCCTTATATAGTATTTTCTGTTTCAGAGACATAAAATCCACAAAATTTACATTATCCAAGAAGGACAGTTGCTTTTGTCAGAAACGTAGCATGAAGGAAAATTAAATCAAATGCTTCTGAGCTGTTATTTCACAAAATGGCAACTTTCTGTGTGATAGCCAGAATAGTGTCCCACAAAAAGGCATCTAAGTCCTAATTCCTGGAAATTAAGAATGGGTTAGATTAGAAGGCAAACAGGAAATTAAAGTTGCTAATTAACTAATCTTAAGAAAAAGGGAGATTATCCTGGATTAACTGAGTGGTCCAATGTAATTGCAAGGGTCCTTAAATATGGAACAAGGAGAAAGAAGCAGAAGACAGAATTAGAATGAGGTGTGACTACAAAAGGGAGAATCAGAGGAATGGCAGCTTGAGGACTCAGCCTGATATTGCTGGTTTTGAAGATGTAGGAAGGAGCCATGAGCCACGGAGAGTGACCAGCAGCTAGAACCTAGAAAGAACAATGAAATAGAGGGGGTTTTTTTGTTTGTTTTTGTTTTGTTTTGTTTTGTTTTTTCCAGAGACTCCAGAAAGAAGCACTGCCCTGCTAATGCTTTTATTTTAGCCCAATGAGACCCATGTCAGACTATACACCTTCAAACCTTTAAGGTAATAAATATGTTTTGTTTTCAGCCACTTAATTTGTGGTAATTTGATACAACAGCAAATAGAAAACGATTACATTATGAACGACTGCATCAAATGATTCCACTAAGAATGCCCATTACACTTTGTTGCGGTAAAGGTATTATAATAATAGGCTCCAAGATATTATAATAATATGCTACTTTTCTTTTCTTCTTTTTTGGGAAGTTTCTTACTGACAATGCAGTCTACATGGTGTACATAATGGTGTTCAACCAAAAATCACCTGCCTTGGTCAGTGCCAGCTCCTCTGAGAATTTCACTGTTGATGTTTATCCACTTGTGGTTTAATCAAATGAGAAACAGTGCTCAGTTATATCCTTTGCACTCTCATTATTTGTCACACACTAACCCCTATCCAACAAGGGTAACGCTGTTCCAATAACATGGTTTGTTCACTCAAGTTGGTGAGTGTGTTGGTCAAATGTGCTGGCCTTACGTTCTAGTAAGAACCAAGTTCATCTATTGATTCTACTACTTATTACCTATATGGTCATAAATTATGTAAACCTTTCTGAGCCCCAGTATTCCCTATATATAAATTAATATAATAATAACATATAACTCATTGAGTTTTTCAGAAGTTTATACGTTAGGAGCTGAGCTGAGCTGCCAAGTGCTGAGGCAGCAGATTAAGAAAACAAGTAAAAATGTAATTAAAAATCAAGCTTTTAATTACTTAATGAAATGAGTGTAAGCAGAAAGACTAAACCATAGAAAGTACCTAGTCCCCCACTGTCCCATTGTTCCCCATAGAATTGCACTGATCTAGTGTGAGGTGAATCAGCACAGATATGGAGAATGATCTCACTGCCAAGGAACCTCGAACCAAAGGTTCCTGTCTTTCCTTTTATGGAATCAAAACCTGAGGTAGTGAGAGGGTAAAGAGCTAGAAATGGAAAAGTATTGAGTACTGAGTAAGAGTGGAGAGAAAGTGTTTTCAAATTTCCTCTCCACCGCCCCTATTCCCTGGCCCCTAAAGAGGTCTTCACAGAGGCACCTGAGGAATGCCTTGGCCAAAGGCCCAGATGAAGAAACCTCTTCATGGAGATCCCTGGGATAGAAATGAATGCAGTCATAAGAGCATAGCCACCCAAAGGAACCTGAGTCCTTAACTACAGCTGCCTTCAGAGACTCAATGCATTGGCTGCACACTAAGTCTTGTGTTGGGAGGCAGCTTATCTCATGATGCCTGCCAGGCAAAGCCTCTGTAATTAATTGCATATGGTTGGGCCTGAAAAATTATACATAGTTTTTTAGCCAGGAGCTGGCCTTACATAATTTATGTAAAACGTCTAGCAGAGCAATCGTAGTGACCTTTCGATAAAGGGTAGCTATTATTCTTTTAGCTATTAAGTTCTGTTCATTTCACTCAGCCATAGTAGGAATCTTCCATAAACCTTTTGCTCTATTTTTTTGTCCCTTTGGTGGAAGGTTTCCCTTATGTACCTGAACAAGAGGAATTTAGTTCTTTAATTATTTTTCTTATCCTACAGTTTAGATCTAAAGGTAGTAGAGCTGCTTCATTTTGTCAGACTTCTTGCTGTGAATAAAATGATATTTCACTGATGAATGCAGAGAAATAGAGTAAGAGTTAAGAGATAGAATAAGAATTAAAGCAGCATCAACCCATCAGTCTCCTTACGGATACTTACAACATATAGAGTAAATATCTGAAGGCACTTAAATAACTTTAAGACAAGTATAGCCAAGTGTAGTATTTATCTGATGAATACAGAAAAATGTAGCTAGTAATTTGGAGGCAGAGGTTGATTAAAAGCAATCTCACCTGCCCTTCTCTATATTCTATGAGCTCATTTATGATTTTACTAATATATGTCTGTATGGTTGTAGCAAATATCTTTCTATTACAAAAATATTATACAAGTAGCAGGCTGCAATTACAATTTTGGCATGCTAATTTCAGAAGCGTAAGATAATTATCTTAAAATCAACTATTTTATGATTAATTTAAATGTAATTAAACATCATTATGATCACAGTTTTCACAGGGGGTCATTTCAAAGTTAACATCATAAGCCACATTAGTTTAAAAATAAAAAGGAAACAAGGAAGCTGGTTTGTAGGCTAGGTTTTCTCTCTATACTCTCTTTAATGAATTTTTTCAGCTGAATTATTGCTTCACTCTGATCTCATTTACTTTTTAAGTACTCTTTCCTTTAATGCATTTCATGGCATATTGCATAATATTTAAATGATTTTACTATTGTTATTGTTTACTATTGTTAAACAAGTTTTGTATTATTAAACATCTGGAAGCAAGTAAAATGGAACAACTATTAATTTTGAGCTCATTTTTTCTAAGCATTTGTGCATTCATATTTTAAATGGTTAAAATTTGAATAACATGTTAAACAAATATATATTTAATACAATTTAGATTCAAATTATTTTAATTTCTTCTACTGCTAGATGCATGTGCAAGTTAAAATAAATGAGATAAAAGTGCTTAAGTCCAAAAGTGACCCTAGAAGAGTCTTTTGAAGGTCTCCCCAAACATCATGATACAATAGTTTCTTTTTACATACCTCTTCTTTTGGTTTAAATATAGAGACTTTTTAAAACTTATCTCTTTCAGAATGTAATGGTTATATCCACTTTTCCCCTGAAAGAAATCACCAGCTCAGAAGGTAAAGGATTATCTTCCAATTAAAATGCTTTCCCTGAATTTTATTTTAATGTTGGCTTGCTATCACTTTGATGATTTAAGGTTCACGCTCTAATGGTCCATCAAAGCACAGTGAAACACATGTGAGGGCAAATACCGAAGATATATATTGATTTTTCTGTTGTCCCCATAGCATAAATATTTCAGCTTGATAAACTGATGAGAACTTTTCCAAAGTTAAGTAAATTGGTAGTTTTGAAGTAAAAATAAAATCATAATAAATATATCAAATATATGTATTTTACTTTTCCTCCATGACAAATGCTTTGAAAAAGATATTCGTGTTGTCTCTCACACTTCTTTGAGTTTTCTTTATATTTTGTGATGATTAAAATTATGTAAATAGAGATGTGATGCCAGCAAAATGGTGCACTAGGAAACTTGCCAAGCAAATGCGTAATCAAGAAGTCACATTTCAATGATAGGAAATATCATGACATTTTTCTCCATGCTTGCCCTACGCACTCTTTGGTACAGTGTGGTGCCATCAGGCATAAGTTGCCAAATCCCTGGTTTCCTCTCAGGGGCCTGAAGGAGCAGAGAAAAACTTATTTGCATCATTCTAACCTGGCTTTGGGTTGCCTGAGAGACTGATTTCTGTCTCAGAGCTCATAAAGAAAAAGGACCATAGCTGGGATCTCACACCACTGAAAGCCATAGAAGGCAATAGTGGACACTGAAGAATGTAAAAACTGCGGCAGTGCTGTAGACCCCTGTGGCAAGAATTGATGGGTAGAAGAGTACAATAGAGTATGCAAGTTTCCTAGAAAAAACTGGGGTGAGACTCCTTGGGAATTTAAGACACTTGAAGACAGCAATTTCTATGGGGGGAATAAAAAATAGTACACATATGAGCCCAGGTAAGACACATACCCAGAAAAGACCACAGAAGACTTTAAGCTTTCACTGCAGGCTGGTTCCAAGACTCAGAACTCACCTTCTTAATTAGCAAAAGTTTCACAACCAGTCTGCAAAGATTGGGAGAAGTTGTTTTTTAATCCACTAATTTTCAACAAAAATAGCACAAGATATTCAAAGAAACAGAAGAGCACGGCCCATTAAAAAGAACAGAGAACATCTACAGAAACTCACCAAGAAACACAGCCATCAGAATTTTTAAAGAAATAATTTCAACTTTTGTTTTAGATTCAGGTTGTACGTATATGCAGGTTTGTTACATGGGATATTGCATGACGCTGAGGCTTGGGGTATGAATGATCTTGTTACAGGTAGTGAGCATAGTACCCAGTGGAGAGGTTTTTATCCCTCGATCCCCGCCCTCTCTCTCTCCCCTCTAGTTCCCCTCAGTGTGTATTTTCCCCACATTTATGCCCATGTGTACCAAACTTACTACATAAACTGTTAGAATACCCATCTTAAATGTGTGCAAAGAGCTAAGGGAAAATACAATGAACTAAAAGAAGTTAGGACAACAATATATGAACAAAATAAGAATATCGACAAATAGAAATTACGAAAAAGAACCATACAGAGAATTGCCATTAAAAAGGAATGGCATTCTGACACAAACTAGAACCTTGAAGACTTTCTGCTAAATGAAATAAGCCAGTCACAGCAACAACAACAACAAAAAACAAATACTGTATGTTTCCACATTTATGAGGTGCACAGAGCCTCCAAATTCATAGAGACAGACAGTAGAACGGTCGTTGCCAGGAGCTTCTGGGAGGAGAGAGAAAAGAGTTACTGTTTAAAGGGTAGAGAGCTTTAGTGTTAGAACACAAAAAAAATTTCTGGTGGTAATGGTTGTACAACAATGTGAATGTGATTAACATCATTACATTATACACTTCAAAATGATTAAAATAATAAATTTTACCTTGTGCATATTCACTGCAAAAAAAATTGAAAAATATCATATAAAATAAATTGGACTACAGTTAATTGTCGAATGAATGTGTCCTTGCCATTAAACTTTGAAAAGGCCAGAATCAAGAAAATAAGCATTTGTCATTTCCCATTCCTCTTTGTTTTTCACAGAATGACTGTGAACTTATAAAATAGCTGTCTCTTATGTGTTTGAGAAGCACACAAAACTGAGAATTAGGTGGCAAAAATAGGAACTCTGTTTTTTCTTCTTAAGAGTGACCGTGGCATGGCCACAAAATGCCTCTGGACGTGACCCCTGATTCCATCGTGATTACACAGGATCAAAGCCATCAGTGTTACCATTTTTTCTCCTCAGACTACTTAAGTTCAAAATTTTCACTAAAACATTCTCTGTAAACGACTCTGTTTACTCTGATTATTGTAAATGTGGTTGTTAACAGAAGAAGTAATGCTGGTGTGGTTATATGATTTCAATGCGATGGAGCAAAGACGGGGCTGGAAGTAATGGACAGGAGCAACTCTACACATCTTGTATCACAGCATATTCTACTTTAATTCATACTTGAAATTGTACTGAATTTGAGGGGGCAAGTAAAAATCGTATTCCTATACAGATAAAGAATGACTATCTACATTCATCATGATCACCAATAGTGACTAAAAATAAGAAAACATCTAACCTGACAAGAGAAAGGAATAAAGTAAATGAGTAGCGAGAACATCTAGTCCTGGTTTCAGAATGTTCCTGAGGCCAAGTTATATGCCTATTACTTGATTCCACAAGATGAAGTATAATTAATTTCTCCTTATGTTTAAGTTAGTGCTCATGTATTTCTGTTACTTCTAACTAAAAAGCTATGTGCATATATATGCATAAACTCTGGAAGTCTGGAAGCAGATATATATATATGTATATATACATATATACGTGTGTGTATATATATATATATATATATATAAAATCACTCCTTTCCTGCCTCATTCACCTATTCTCTCACTGCCTCAGCTAATTGCCCACCACAGAATATTATCTGCTTCCAGAGTTATTGCACTGACTCTTTCAAACTGCTCAGCTCTCACTGACTCCACTGGCTATCTCTTAAGGTCTTGCCCTTTTAGCAAGTATTACCTGGAAAATTACATAAGTCTCCACATTTGAACATATAAAGATATTGTGCATGTAAAGTACTTAGAATTGTGCTTGGAATATAAGAAGTGCTTGATAAATAATATCTCTCATGTAAAACATAAAACACATATAATAGTTCTTCCAATTACCATAATTTTCCCCTGTGTAGTCACAGATTAATTTAGCCGATTCAACAATGACCAATTGGACACAGATAGCCAATAATCAATGTGGCATTTTATAAGCAGTGAGAATTAATTAAAGTAGTTGCTTATGGTAATTGACTAATAATAAATGATAATTTCATATTCATCAGACATATACACACATGTACACAACAACCAGACATTAATCTATGAAGAATATGAGAAAGAACTAAAATGTGAATGAGGTTATGCAACACAAAAAAGCAAGTAACTTGAAAAGAATGTCACTTTTTTCTTACAAACTTCGGAGCTGCCTAGGCTTTTATTAAATTGACACCATTTTACAATCCTTGGTAAAATGCATTTGCCATTACTTTCTGCTTGCACAGAACCATAAGGTCCCTGAGAGGGGAGAGATTAGGACCTTCTCAGATCTTTCCTGGGCATGAGCACAATCCTGAGCGTATGCATTGCATACTAGCTATTCAGTAATATGCCAGATCTTCTCTAAGCCCTCAGTGGACATCTGATCAGACTTCCCATTAAGATTTTTTCATCAGCTACTTGTTTGCTCAAATTGCTATTGCCACCTGTGTTCTCAATGTTAAATTATTGATACTAATTTTTTTTTTTTTTTTTTTTTTTTTGACAAATGACACAGGAAAAAGACTGTTACCAGTGAGCAAGCTTTCATTCGGGTAATGTAAAGACAGGTTCTACAAGTGTGGGATTCCAGACCACTGACAGAAAGGTCAATTCATAAAAATTTAGGTATGAAGCTTTGGGGATACTTTAGACCCAATTAGTCTCCTCCAGTGGCCATTACGCTACATGTTTTTATGGTTATTTTGATAATAATGTTTTGAAAGTTGGTTGGTGTTTCCAGCCTTAGTAATGAAGTATTCTAATACCTTGATAATAGGCCTGTTGATACTCAACTCTACCATGGAGCTGGGGAGGGGCAGATGGGACAAGGGTACCTCAAATGCTGCAAAGCACTCTCTTCTTATCAAGATTTAGTCATTTTTGAATAAATATTTCTTATATTTTTGTACATCCTTAATTTAAATTATTCTAAAAAAGTTTATATTGACAACTTTTCCCCAATGCCCTCAATGTTCTTATGGTGAAGCAGATTTTCATGGCTCCTTATTCTACCATTTTGGAAATTCTCTCTCTAATCATTTTATGTATCTACGTGTGTGTGTGTGTGTGTGAGTATATATATACACATGTATATATGTATATGTACATGTATATGTGTATATAATACGCACACACATACATATACGAGAAAGTTATTGGGTTTTTATTTATATGTGCATTTATATATAAACTATGCAGTATATACACAGTATATATACTTAATTGACAATACTGTTGAATACAATGAAAAACTATGATTATTATTTTGGGAAGTGAAACAGCCAGATTGTGTGTCAAATGTAGTTTCCTGGTATTTTGTTGATGTAGTTTTAGCTCAAGATGCCAGACCAATCAGTTTAGTCTGTTACTATATTTGATTCCTTGTTATTCTCATCTGGCCTTACCCTATCTTAGGGTTCTTCCTCAAAAATAAATTGAACCTGTTCTTCCACAAAATGACTTAAATATATGGATTTGCCCTTAGCTATTTGACTTACATGATCTCAGAGAATATTGGTATGGGGTATTAGAATACTTCATTACTAAGGCTGGAAACACCAACCAACTTTCAAAACAGATTGTTCTGCCAGGCATTCACCATCATAGTTATTCATTCTACTTTTTGATATTTTAATGCTTCAGCCCAATCCACTTCACCATTTCTGTGTTTGTATTAATGTCTCACTAAACATTTAACCTTGAGGTTAGACTTCCCACTTCTGCTCAACTTTAACTTATATACCTGACTGTTTAATGTATTCTGAATCCCAATTAATTTTGTTCTAGCTTCTTGGTATAAATTGGCCTACATTTTTATGCTCTCTGTGAAACAAAGAACAAGACATTCTTATAGTTTCTAAGAAGTAATAGATCTTTCTCAGATAATCAAACATTCGTTTTAATTTTAAAATAGATTGTATTTTACAAAAAAAAGTTGTGAAGATAGCACAGAGAATTCCCAGATATACCACAACAGGCTTCCTCTATTGTCAACATGTTAAATGATGTTGGTTTGTCACACTTAATGAGCCAATATGAACCTCTTTATTACTAAGAATGTCAGTTAATAAAAAATGATGTTTTTATTAACTAAAATACAAACGTTCTTCAGATTTTCTCAGTTTTTCCTTAATATTTATTTTCGGTTCTAGCACCTTATCCAGAATGTTATGTTACATTTATTTCTTACATATCCTTAGGCTCCTCTGTGCTATGACAGATTCTCAGACTTATTTGTAATAATTTTAACAATTTTGAAAATACCTGCTTAGATATTTTGTAGAACAATCCTCAATTTGAGTTTGTCTGATATATATATATATATATATATATATATATGTATATGTATGTTTTTTTTTTTTTTTTTTTTTTTTTTTTTTTTTTTTGCCGTGGTTAGACTGAAGTTATGAGTTGTGGGAAGGAAGACCACAGAGGTAAAGTGCCACTTTTGTCACATTTTATCAAGCATACATATCATCAATGTAACTTACCACTCTTTATGTTGATCTTAATCACCTGCCTGAGATAGCGTATGCCAGGTTTCTCCAGTAGAAAGTTACTTCTCCTCACCTTTCCATATTTACACACATTGGAAACAAGATACTTACTTAAAGGGTTGGGAAAATTAAAGCCCAACTCATTTACATTTGTTTATATTATTTATCATATCATATTATATTATTTGTAATTTTATATTATGTTATTTGTAATTTTAATCTTATTTATATTTTTTGTAATTTGGAGTTTTTTATACAGGAGTTTTGTCAGGATGTTTTAAAATCATGTTTTAACTAACCTAGTCAGTGCAATTGTATTACCATTTTATGTAGTTCACATGATGTGATATTTCTGTTAGAGGCACTTTGAGATTATCTCATTTGCTACAAGACACAGTGCACACTGCTAAAACATCAAAAAACATAAAATATGTACCAGTGTTCTGTATAAATGTGTTGGCAATGAATACATTTTTTAACAGAAAATGTTACGTTCTTGATCATCATGTATCATGTATCGTATGTAACCATGAGGTTGTGGTGCTGAAGTCTGAAACCACAAAATAAGTATTATTCTACCTATGTTTCTGGTAGAATAATTAGTATTCTTTGTCAATGAAAGTGCCTTTGCAATTGAAGCTTTCTTTTAAAGCTTTATTCTGTTTTTGAAAAAAATAAGTTTTCATTTACAGCATGTGGTTTTTAACTTCAGCACTTACATGAACACCATTGAGCACTGCAAACCAAATGCAATTTAGCCCAACATTTTGATAGTAGGTGTCGTTACATTAGAGGATGTAAATAACAATCAGGAAGGCTCATCTATAACAATAATTAAAAGTGTTAGAAATATTTGGAGTCAATTTTTCTTCCTATAATAATGGGATGCACTAATTATCTGTATCACATTGCATAAAGGAAGTATATTTGATGCCTTTAGCAAGGAAATAGCTTTGTTGGCTTATAAATCAATAATACTAATGACTAAAGCAACAAGGAAAACAGCATTGTTTTTAGTGGCCGTATATTTCAAGTGTTACATTCTCCGTTAAGACCAAAGAAAAATAAATGAACACAACTTCTATGAGCAATTTAGGTTATATACAATAAAAATGTTTGTGCACAGCACACTTGATTGTAATGGGTTACTGTGGGATAAAGTAGGGTGTCCTACATGTGTTTAATGAGATAATCTGCCATGTAAGTTCTGTGGAAACTTTCTATTACATCTTTTCTCAGCATACTGTCTCTGTCTTCATTATTTCCTTTCTTTTTAAATTTTAGATTTTTTTTTATTTCAATACCTTATGGGATACAAGTGGTTTTTGGTTACATGAATGAATTGTATGATGATAACGTCTGAGATTTTACTGCACCCATCAACTGAGTAGTGTACATTGTACCCAATATGAGGTTTTCATCCCTCACCCTCTCCTTTCTCCCCATATCTGAGTCTCCAAACTTCATTACACCACTCTGTGTCATTGGGTATGCATTGCTTACCTCCCACTTATAAGAGAGAACATAAAGTATTTGGTTTTCCACTCCTGATTACCTCACTAAGGATAATAGCCTTCAGTTCCATCCAAGTTACTGCAAAAGATATTATTTCATTCCTTTTAATGGCTAAATAGTATTCCATGGTGAATGTATGTGTGTGTGTGTGTGTGTATATATATAAAATATTATATTTTCTTTATCTACTCATCAGTCAATGGGAACTTAGGTTGGTTATATGTCTGCAATTGTGAATTTTGCTGCTATAAACATATGCATGCAGGTGTCTTTTTGATGTAATGACTTCTATTCCTTTGGGTAGAGACCCAGTAGTGAGATTGCTGGACTGAATGGTATATCTACTTTTTGTTCTTTAAGAACTCTCCTTATTGTTTTCCATAGAGGTTGTACTAATTTATATTCCCACAAGCAGTTTATAAGCATTCCCTTTTCACCACATCCACTCCAACATCTATTGTTTTTTGACTTTTTAATAATGGCCATTCTGGCTAGGGTAAGGCAGTATCTCATTGTGGTTTTAATTTGCATTTCCCTGATGATTAGTGATGGTGAGCAATTTTTTTTCTATATCCATTACCCATTTGTATGTATTTTTTTGAGAAATGTCTATTCATATCATTTGCCCACCTTCTCATGTGATTTTTTTGTCTGAGTCTTTTGTAGATTCTGGATATCAGTCCTTTTTCGGATGCATAGTTTGCAAATAATTTATCCTATTATGTTGGTTGTCTGTTTACTCTGATGATTTTTCTTTTATTATGCAGAAACTTTTTAGTTAAATTAGGAAACGTTTATTCATTTTTGTTTTTGTTGCATTTGCTTTTGGGGTCTTCATCATAAACTCTATGCCTAGGCTGATGTCTAGAAGAATTTTTCCAAAGTTGTCTTCTAGAATTTATATAGTTTCAGGACTTATATTTAAGTATTTAATCAGTCTTGTGGTAATTTTTTATAAAGTGAGAGATAATGATCCATTTTCATTCTTCTACATGTGGTTATCCAGTTTTCCCAGCACCATTTGTATAATAAGGTGTCATTTCCCCACTTTATGTTTTTCTATGCTGTATCTAAGATCAGTTGGTAGTACGTATTTGGGTTTATTTATGGGTTCTCTGTTGTGTGTTACTGGTCTATGCATCTACTTTTATACCAGTAAAATGCTGGCTTGGTAACTCTAGCCTTGTAGTGTAATTTGAAATCAGGTTGTGTGATGCCTCCAAATTTGTTTTTTTGCTTAAGATTCATTTTGTTGGCCGGGCGCGGTGGCTCAAGCCTGTAATCCCAGCACTTTGGGAGGCCGAGACGGGTGGATCACGAGGTCAGGAGATTGAGACCATCCTGGCTAACATGGTGAAACCCCGTCTCTACTAAGAAATACAAAAAACTAGCCGGGCGAGGTGGCGGGCGCCTGTAGTCCCAGCTACTCGGGAGGCTGAGGCCGGAGAATGGTGTGAACCCAGGAGGTGGAGCTTGCAGTGAGCTGAGATCCGGCCACTGCACTCCAGCCTGGGCTACAGAGCGAGACTCCGTCTCAAAAAAAAAAAAAAAACATTCATTTTGTTATTTGTGCCTTTTTTTGGATCCATTAGAATTTGGAGAATTTTTTTCTAATTCTGTGAAAAATGATGTCAGTGTTTTTTTGGTTTTTGTTTTTTTGTTTTTTGTTTTTAATTATACTTTAAGTTCTAGGGTAGATGTACACAAAGTGCAGGTTTGTTACATGTGTATACATGTGCCATGTTGGTGTGCTGCACCCATCAACTCGTCAGCACCCATCAACTCGTCATTTACATCAAGTATAAGTCCCAATGCCATCGCTCCCCTCTACCCCCTCCCCACAATAGGCCCCAGTGTGTGATGTTCCCCTTCCTGTGTCCAAGTGATCTCATTGTTCAATTCCCACCTATGAGTGAGAACATGCGGTGTTTGGTTTTCTGTTCTTGCAATAGTTTGCTGAGAATGATAGTTTCCAGCTGCATCCATGTCCCTACAAAAGACACAAACTCATCCTTTCTTATGGCTGCATAGTATTCCATGGTGTATATGTGCCACATTTTCTTAATCCAATCTGTCACTGATGGACATTTGGGTTAATTCCAAGTCTTTGCTATTGTGAATAGTGCCGCAATAAACATACGTGTGCATGTGTCTTTATAGCAGCATGATTTATAATCCTTTGGGTATATACCCAGTAATGGGATGGCTGGATCATATGATATTTCTAGTTCTAGATCCTTGAGGAATCGCCATACTGTTTTCCACAATGGTTGAACTAGTTTACAATCCCACCAACAATGTAAAAGTGTTCCTATTTCTCCACATCCTCTCCAGCACCTGTTGTTTCCTGACTTTTTAATGATTGCCATTCTAACTGGAGTGAGATAGTATCTCACTGTGGTTTTGATTTGCATTTCTCTAATGGCCAGTGATGATGAGCATTTTTTCATGTGTCTGTTGGCTGTATGCATGTCTTCTTTTGAGAAATGTCTGTTCATATCCTTTGCCCACTTTTTGATGGGGTTGTTTGTTTTTTTCTTGTAAATTTGTTTGAGTTCTTTGTAGGTTCTGGATATTAGCCCTTTGTCAGATGAGTAGATTGCAAAAATTTTCTCCCATTCTGTAGGTTGCCTGTTCACTCTAATGGTAGTTTCTTTTGCTGTGCAGAAGCTCTTTAGTTTAATTAGATCCCATTTGTCAATTCTGGCTTTTGTTGCCATTGCTTTTGATGTTTTAGATATGAAGTCCTTGCCCATGCCTGTGTCCTGAATGGTATTACCTATGTTTTCTTCTAGGGTTTTTATGGTATTAGGTCTAACATTTAAGTCTCTAATCCATCTTGAATTAATTTTCGTATAAGGAGTAAGGAAAGCATCCAGTTTCAGCTTTCTACTTATGGCTAGCCAATTTTCCCAGCACCATTTATTAAATAGGGAATCCTTTCCCCATTTCTTATTTTTGTCAGATTTGTCAAAGATCAGATTGTTGTAGATGTGTGGTATTACTTCTGAGGACTCTGTTCTGTTCCATTGGTCTATATCTCTGTTTTGGTACCAGTACCATGCTGTTTTGGTTACTGTAGCCTCATAGTATAGTTTGAAGTCAGGTAGCGTGATGCCTCCAGCTTTGTTCTTTTGACTTAGGATTGTCTTGGCAATGTGGGCTCTTTTTTGGTTCCATATGAACTATGTCAGTGTTTTAATAGGAATTATATAAATTGATTTTTGTAGTATAGTCATTTTTATGATATTGATTATTTCAATTAATAAGCATGAGATGTGTTTGTATTTGTTTGTGTCATCTATAATTTATTTCAGCAGTGTTTTGTAGTTCTCCTTGTAGAGATCTTTCACCTCCTTGGTTACAAATATTCCTAGGTTATTATTTATTTATTTTTTGCAGCTACTGTAACAAGGATTGAGTTATTGACTTGATTCTCACCCTGGTAGTTGGTGTGTAGTAGTACTACTGATTTGGGTACATTGATTTTGTATTCTAAGACTTTACTGAATTCATTTATCTAATCTAGGAATTTTTGGGGGGAATTTTTATGTGTTTCTAGGTATACAATTATCAGCAAACAGTGATAGTTTGATTCCCTCTTTTCCAATCTGGATGACCTTTATTTCTTTCTCTTGTCTGATTGCTCTGGCTAGAACTTCCAGTACTATGTTGAATAGAAATGGTGAAAGTGGACATCCTTGTCTTGTTCCAGTTCACAAGAGGAATCCTTTTAACTTTACCCCATTCAATATGATGCTAGCTGTGAGTTTGTCATATGTGGCTTTTAATATTTTGAGGTGTGCCCCCTTTATGCCTATTTTGTTGATGGTACTTATCATAAAAAAGATGCTGGATTTTATTGAATGCTCTTTCTGCACCTATTGAGATGATCCTATGTTTTTTTGTTTATAATTCTGTTTATGTGAAGTATCATATTCATTGACTTATATATGTTAAACTACCCCTCCATCTCTGGGATGAAACCCACTTGATCAAGGTGTATTAGTTTTTTTGATGTGCTTTTGGATTCAGTTAGCTACTATTTTATTGAGAATTTTTGCTTCTATGTTCATTAGGATATTGGTCTGTAGTTGTCTTTTTTCATTATATCCTTTCCTGATTTTGATATCAGAGTGATACTGGCTTCATAGAATTAGTTGGGGAAGATTCCATCTTCCTCAATGTTTTGCAGTGGTTTTAGTAAGATTTGTACCAATTCTTCTTTAAATATCTGGTGGAGTTCAGCTGTGAATCCATCTGCCTGTGGGCTTTTTTTGTGGTTGAAATTTTTTTCTCATTATTGATTTGATCTTGCTACTTGTTATTTGTCTGTTCAAGATTTGTATTTCTTCCTGATGCAATCTAGGAGGGTTGTATGCTTATAAGAATGTATTCATTTCTTCTAGATTTCCTAGTATGTGTGTATAGAGGTTTTCTTAGTAGACTCTAATAACCTTTTCCATTTCTGTGGTGTCAGTTGTAACATCTCCATTTTTATTTCTAATTGAGCTTATTTGAATCTTCTCTCTTCTTGTTGCATCTAGCTGATGGTCTATTAATTGTGTTTAACTTTTCCAAGAACAAACTTTTCATTTCATTGATTTTTCATATTTTGTTTTGATTTTATTTAGTTCTGTTCTGATTTTTGTATTTCTTTTATTCTGCTAGCTTTGGGTTTGGTTTGTTCGTATTTCTCTTTCTATAAGGTGTGAAATTAAATTGTCAATTTTTTATCTTTTGGGCTTTTTGGCATAGGCATTTAGCACTGTAAACTTTCCACTTAACACCACTATTGCTGTATCTCAAAGGAGATAACTTGTGTCACTATTATTCCTTTCAAAGAATCTTTTACTTTCTGTCCTGACTTCATTGTTAACACCAAAACCATTCGGGAACAGACATTTTAATTTTCATGTATTCGTATAATTTGGAAGCTTTTTTGTTGTTGTTGTTTTTGTGGGGTTTTTTTGTTTGTTTTTTTTTTAAGTTGATTTCTAGTTTTACTCCATTGTGGTCTGAGGAGATACTTTATATAATTTTGATAGTCTTAAATTTATTAAGTCTTGTTTTGTGGCTGACCATATGATTAGTCTTGGAAAATGTTGCATGTGCTGATGAGAAAAATGTATATTCTGCAATTCCTTAGAAGAATGTTCTGTAAATATGTTAGGCCCATTTAGTTTAAGTCCATTGTTTCTTTGTTGACCTTCTGCCTCAATAATCTGTCTAGTGCTGTCAATGGAGCATTGAAGTCCTCCACTATTGTTGCATTGCTGTTGTCTCATTTCTTAAATCTAGTACTAATTATTTTTTAAATCTGGAGACTCCAGAATTAGGTGAATATGTATTTAAGATGGCAATATCTTTATGTTAAATTAATCATCTTATTATTATATAATAACTTTCCTTGTCTTTTTCTACTGTTTTTGCTTTAAAGTCTGTTTTATCTGATATAAGAATGGCTACTCTTTCTCACTTTTGGTTTCCATTTGCCTGGAATATCATTTTTTGTTCCTTCACTTTGACTCTATAAGAATCTTTACATGTTACGTGAATCTCTTGGAGACAACAGGTACTTATTTTGAGATACTTTTGTCCACTCTGCCAGTCTATATCTTGAAATGTGAGGCACTATTACAGTTATCATATTGACTATTACCTAGATGCTTTATTTTCTTCATTGTGTTATTGATTTATAGGCTCTGTGAGCTTTGTGCATTCAAGAGGTTCTATGTATATCAACATTTTGTTTCAAAATTTAAGTCTTTTCAGCATTTATTGCAGGATTGTTCTGGTATTGACAAATTCTCTCAGGATTTGCTTGTCTGGAAATGACTTTTTTCTTCTTCATTGATGAAACTTAGTTTATCTAAATACAAAATTTCTGGCCGGTAGCTATTATGTTTATAGAGGCTAACGATAGAATGCCAATAACCTCTGGCTTCTAAGGTTTCTGCTAAGAAGTCTGTGTTTGTCTGATAGGTTTTTATTTGTAGGTTACCTGATGCTTTTGTCTCACTGCTCTTAGAATTCAGTTCTTCATCTTGATTTTAGGTAATCTGGTTACTATATGCCTTGGTGATGTACTTTTCGCAATGAATTTCCCAGGAGTTCTTTGAGCCCCTTGTATTTGGATATGTAAACCTTTTGCAAGTCCAGGGAAGTTTTCCTCAATAATTCCCTTAAACAAGGTATTCTATTTTTTTTTTTTTTTTTTTCTTTCTCTTCTCCTTCAAAAACACTAATGGTTCTCAGGTTTGGCTATGTTATGTAATCCTATATTTCTTGGAAATTTTGTTCATTTCTTTTGATTCTTATTTTTTTATATTTGTCTGATAGGGTTAGTTTGAAAACCTTGTCTTCAGGATCTGAAATTCCTTTTTTACCTTAGTCTAGTCTGTTGTTAAGACTGCATTGTGTAATGCCCAGAATAGGTCTTTCATTTCCAGAAGTTCTGACTGGCTTTTTTTTTAAATGTCAATCTCCTTAAAAATGTTTCATTCATATCCTGAACTGTTTTATAATTTCTTTATGTTGGTTTCTATCTTTCTCTTTTATCTCCTTGAGTAGATTAATCATCCACCTTTTGAATTCTTAATTTGCTATTTCAAAGATTTCATCTTGGTTTGGATCCATTGCTGGGGAACTAGTGTGATTTTCTGGGAGGTGTTATAGAACCCTGTTTTGTCATATGACCTGAATCACTTTTCTGGTTTCTTCTCATTTTTGGCAGACTATTTCTTTTAATTATTCTTTTTTATAGTGTTTTTTATTTTTAATTTTTGTGAGTACATAGTAGGTATATATATGTATGGGATGCAGGAGATGTTTTGATACAGGTATGCAATGCATAATAATCATGGTATGGAAAATTGGGTATTTATCCCCTCAAGCATTTATCATTTGTATTATAAAGTGTATTTATGTGTTCTCATGCTGCTAAAAAAGATATACTCGAGACTGGGTAATGAATAAAGGAAAAGAGATTTAATGGACTCACAGTTCTACATGGCTGGGGAGGCCTCACAATCATGGCAGAAGATGAAGGAGGAGCAAAGGCACGGCTTACACAGAGGCAGGCAAGAGAGCATGTGCGGGGGAACTGCCATTTATAAAGCCGTCAGATCTTGTAAAACTTATTCACTGACAAGAGAAGAGAATGGAACAAAACCACCCCCATGATTCAATTACCTCCAACCTGGTTTCTCCCACAACACATGCGGATTATGGGAGCTAAAATTCAAGATGAAATTTGGGTGGGGACACAGCTAAACCATATCATAAACAATCTAATTATACTATTAATTATTCTAAAATTTATAATGAAATTAATGTTGACTACAGTCACCCTGTCACGCTGTCAAAGAATAGTCCTTATTTATTTATTTTAACTATTTTTTTTTACCCATCAGCAATCCCCATCTCTCCCCAATTCCCCACTATGATTCTCAGCATCTGATAACCATCCTTCTACCCTCTGTCTTCCTGGGTTCAATTGTCTTGATTTTTAGGTCCCACAAATAAGTGAAAACCTGCTATGCTTTCCTTTCTGTGCCTTGCTTATTTCACTTAACCTAATAATATCCAGTTCCCTCTACGTTGTTGTGGATGACTGAATTTCATTCTTTTTCATAGCTGAATAGTACTTCATTGTGCCACATTTTCTTTATCCATTCATCTGTTCATGGACACTTAGGTTGCTTCCAAATCCTGGGTCTTGTGAACAGAGCTGCAATGAACATGGAAGTGCGGATGTCTCTTCCAAATACTAATTTTCCTTCTTTTGGGTATATCCTCAGCAGTTGGATTGCTGGATCATATTTGTAGCCCTATTTTTAGTTTTTGGAGGACCCTCTAAAGTGTTCTCCATAGAGGTTGCACTAATGTACATTTCTACAGTGTACAAGGGTTACCTATTCTCCATATCTTTGGCAGCATTTGTTATTGCCTATCTTTTGGATATAAGCCATTGTAACTGGAGTGAAATAATATCTCATTTTAGCTTTGATTTGAATTTATCTGCTGATTGATGATGTTATGCACCATTTCATATGTTTGTTTACCCTTTGTATGTCTTCTTTTCAAAAATGTCAATTCAAATGGTCTGGAAATTTTTAAACTAGATTATTAGATTAATTCATATAAAGTTGTTTGAGCTTCTAATATATTCTGGTTATTAATTTATTGTCATATGGTTAGGTTGAGAATATTTTATCTTCTGTTGTGTGGGTTGTCTCTTCACTTTGTTGATTCTTTGCTTTGCTGTGCAGAAGATTTTTAACTTGATGGGATCTTATTTTTCCATTGCTGCTTTGGTTGCCTAAGCTTGTAGGTTATTATTCAAAAAATCTTTGTCCAGGTTAATGTTTTGGAGACTTTTCAAAAAAGTTTTTGCAGTAGTTTCATAGTTTTCAATATTAGTTTTAATGCTTTAATTCAATTTGATTTAATTTTTGTATATAGTGTGAGATAGGAGTCCAGTTTCATTCTTGTGCACATAAATATCCAGTTTTTCTGGCACCGTTTATTGAAGAGGCTCTCTTCCCCTCAGTGTATTTTCTTGGCACCTTTGTCAAAAGTAAGTTCACTGTAAGGGTGTGGATTTGCTTTTGGGTTCTCTATTCTGTTCTATTGCTCTACGTGTCTCTTTTTATGCCAGTACCATGCTGTTTTGCTTACTATAGCTCTGTAGTATAATGTGAAGTCAGGTAATGTGATTCCTTCAGTTTTGTTCAATTTGCTTAAGATAGCTTTGGCTGTTCTAGGTCTTTTGTACTTCCATGTAAATTTTAGGGTAGTGTTTTCTATTTCTGTGAAGAATGACACTGGTATTTTAATAGGAATTGCTTTGAATCTGCAGCTTGCTCTGGGTAGTAGAGACATTTTAACAATATTGATTCTTACAATCCATGAACATGGAATATCTTTCCTTTTATGTTTCCTCTTCAAATACTTTCAACAGTGTTTCATAGTTTTCATTTTAGAGATCTTTCACTTCTTTGGTTAAGTTGATTTCTAGGCATTTGATCTTATTTATGGCTATTGTACATGAAATTAATTTTTTATTTATTCTTCAAATTGTTCACTGTTGTCATATGGAAATGCTACTGATTTTTGAATGTTGATATTGTATCTTGCAATTTTACTGAAAGTATTTGGCACTTCTAACATTTTTTATGGAGTTTTTAGGTTTTTCAAAATACAAAATTATATCATCTGTAAACAAAAATAGTTTGACTTCTTTCTTTTCAGTTTGGATGTCCTTTATTTATTTCTGTTTTCTGATTGATCTACCTGGGACTTCCAGTATTAAGTTGAATAATAGTGGTGAAACTGGGCATCCTTGTCATACTTCAGATAATAGAGGAAAGATTTCAACCTCCCCTCCCATCCAGTGTGATACAAGCTGTGGGTCTGCTGTATACAGCTTTTACTATTTTGAGGTATGTCACTTCTATATCCAGTTTTTTGTGGTTTTTATTTTCAAGAAATATTGACTTTCATCAAATGCCTTTTCAACATCAATTGAAATGATCAAATGTCCTTCATTTGTTGAGATCATGTATTATATATTGATTTGCATATACTGAATCATCCTGGCATCCAGGGACAGATCCTAGTCTGTCATGATGAATTTTTTCTTTTATTTATTTATTTATTTATTGAGATGGAGTCTCACTGTGTCACCCAGTCTGGAGTGCAGTGGCGTGGTCTCGGCTCACTGCAACCTCTGCCTCGTGGGTTCAAGTGATTCTCCCCCTGCTCAGCCTCCCAAGTAGCTGGGACTACAGGCACGTGCCACCAGGCCCACTTAATTTTTGTATTTTTTTTGGTAGAGATCGTGTTTCACTATGTTGGCCAGGCTGGTCTCAAATTGCTGACCTCGTGATCCACCCACCTCAGTCCACCGAAAGTGCGGGGATTACAGGTGTGAGCCACCGTGCCCGGCCTGTCCTGATGAATAATCTTTTGAATGTATTGTTGAATTCTATTTACTGGTATTTTTGGGAGGATTTTTCCATTAATATTCATCAGAAATATTGGCCTGTTCTTTTCTCTCTTTTTTTTTTTATGTGTCTCTTTCTGGTTTTGGCAAGTGGGTAATAGTGGACTCATAGAATGAGTTTAGAAGTATTCTCTCTTCATCTATTTTTTGGAATGGTTTGTATAGGATTGGTACTAGTTCTTCTTTAAATATTTGTGGAATTCAGCAGTGATGCCATCAGGTCCTGGGCTTTTTTTTTTTTAGAGACTTTTTGTTACAGTTTCAATCTTGTTACTTGTTATTGGTCTAGTCAGGTTTTAAATTTCTTCATGGTTCAATCTTAGAAGCTTGCATGTACCTAGTAATATGTACATTTCTTCTAAATCTTCCTACTTATTGGCATATCGTTGCTCATAGTGTACACCAATAATCCTTTGAATTTCTGTGATTTTAGTTGTAATATTTTTTATCTGTGATTTTATTTATTTGGGTCTTCTCTCTTTTTTTAGTCTGGGTAAAGGTTCATCAGTTTTGTTTAACTCTTTAATTAAAAACAACAGTTTTTATTCTTCTGTTTTTCTTTATTTCAACTTCATTTAGTTCTGCTGTGATCTTTATTATTTCTTCTCTTCACTATTTTGGGTTTGGTTTGCTCTTGCTTTTTTAGTTCTTTAAGATGCATTGTTAGGTTGTCTAATTGAAGCTTACCCTCTTTTTTGATACAGGTACTTATAGCTATAAGATTCCCTCTTAGTACCGCTTTAGCTGCATCCCATATGTTTTGGTATGTTATGTTTTCATTGTCATTTGTTTCTAGAAATTTTTTCACTTCCTTCTTAATCTCTTCATTGACCCTCTGGTCATTAAGGAGCATATTGTTTAATTTCCATGTATCTGTATAGTTTTGAGAATTCCTCTTGTTATTAATTTCTAGTTTCATTCCATTGTAGTCAGAGAAGATGCATGATAATATTCTAAGTTTTTTGAATGTTTGAAGTCTTATTTTGTGACCTAACATATGGTCTATCCTTGAGGACAATTCATGTGCTGAGGAAAAGAATGTGTATCCTGCAACCATTGGATGAAATGTTTTATAAATATCTATTAGATCCATTTGATCTACAACACAGATTAAGTTTGACGTTTCTTTGTGATTTTCTGTCTGGAAGATTTGTCTAATGCTTGAAGTGGAGTGTTATTGTCTGCAGCTATTATTGCATTGGAGTTTATCTCTCTTTGTAAATCTAACAACAATTTCTTTATATCTCTTGGTGCTTCAGTGTTGGGTGCATATATATTTAACGTTGTTACATCCTTTTGCACAATTTATCCTTTATCATCATATAGTGACCTTATTTGTCTCTTGTTACAGTTTTTGTCATAAAATATATTTTTTCTGACAAAAGTATAACTATCCCTGCTCTTTTCTTGTTTCCATTGGCATGGAATATCTGTTTTTATCCCTTTGTTTTCAGTCTATGTGAATCTTTAAAGACCCACATGAATGGGTCTCTTTTTTTTCCCCATTTAGCAATCTTATGCCTTTTGATTGGAGAGGTTAGTCTATGATTGGAGAGGTTGGTCTATTTACATTAAATGTTAATATTGGTGAGTAAGAACTTACTTCTATCATTTTGGTACTTGTTTTCTGGGTATTTTGTTTTCTTCTCTTCCTTCATTCTTTTTTTCCCATCTTTCTTTTAGTAAAGGTATTTCTGTCTGGTTATATGATTTAGTGTCTTGATTTTTACCTTTTTGTGTATGATTTTTGGTTTCAGTTTACCATGAAGTTTGCAAATAGTATATTATAATCCATTGTATTTAAACTGGTAACAATGTAACACTGTTTGCATAAACAAACACACAAAAACTAATGAAAACTCTATGCATTGATTTTATCTTGCTGCTTTTTTTTTTTAACATTTTGTTGTTTCTATTTATATCTTATTGTGTTGTCTGTCTTTAAAAGTTATTTTAGTTATTATTATTCATTGATTGATTATTTAGTCATTCTATTTAAAGAGTAATTTACACACCACAATTACAATATTTTTTCTGTGTATGTACTATTACCAATGAGTTTTGAACTTTCAAATGATAACTTATTGCTCATTAATGTCCTTTTCTTTCTGCTTAAGGTATTCCCTTTAACATTTCCTTTAGGACAGGTCTGGCGTTGATGAATCTCTCAACTTTTGTTTCTCTGAGAAAGTATTTATCCTTTATGTTTGAAGGTTGTTTTCACTGAATATACTATTCTAGGTTAAAAGTTTTATTCCTTTAGCAGTTTAAATATGTCATACCACTCTCCTTTGGCCTATAAGATTTCCACTGAAAAGTCTGTTGCCAGATGTATTGAAGCTCCATTTTATTTTATTTGCTTTTTTGTTCCTGCTGTTTATAGGATCCTTTCTTCATTGAGAATTTGATTATTAAATGCCTTGAGGTAGTCTTTCAGTTAAATCCGCTTGGTGTTCTATACCCTCTTGTACTTGGATATTGATATCTTTCTCTTTGTTTGGGACATTCTCTGTTACTATCCCTTTGAATATACGTTCTTTCCCTATCTCTTTCTATACTTCCTTTTCCCAGACAAAAATTCTAAAGTTTCCCCTTTTGAGGCTGTTTTCTAGATCTTGCTGTCGTGCTTCATTTTCTCATACATATTTTTTGTTTTGCTTGTATTTTTAAGTAGCCTGTCTTCAAGCTCACTAATTAATTCTTCTGCTTAATCCTGCTATCAAAAGACTCTGGTGCATTCTTCAGTATGCCAATAGCATTTTTCAACTTCAGAATTTCTGTTTGATTCTTCTGATTATTTCAGTATCTTTATTAAATATATGTCCTAGAATTCTGAATTCCTTCTCTGTATTATCTTGAATTTTGGGGGATTTCGTGAAAATAGCTATCTTGAACTCTTTGTTGGAAAGGTCATATATTCACATACCTCTGTTTCTACAGGATTGGTCCCTGGTGTCTTATTTAGTTCATTTGGTGAGGTCATGTTTTCCTTGATGGTTTTGATACTTGTAGATGTTCATTGGTGTATTTATTGTAGTCTCCAAAGGCTGGGCTTGTTTGTAGTCATCCTTCTTGGGAAGGCTTTTCATATATTCAAGACAACTTGGATATTGTGATCTAAGCTGTATCTGCTTTAAAGTGGATACCAGGCCCCATAATGCTGTGGTTCTTGAAGATGCCTAGATGTACTACTTTGATAGTCTTGGATAAGATCTCAGAGAATTATCTGGATTAAAAAGCAGAGACTCTTGTCCTTTCTTCTTAGTTTCTCCAAAACCAATGAAGTAACTCTCTGGTTTGAATCACCTGGAGCTGGGTGTAGAGTGACACAAGCACCACTGTGACCACCACCTTTAGGACTACACTGGGTCAGACCCAAAGCCAGCACAGCACTAGGTCTTGCCCAAGGTCTGTCAAAACTCCCTGGTTACTGTCTATGTTTGTTCAAAGCCCTGGGGCTGTACAATCAGTAGATGGCAAAGCCAGCTGGTCCTATGTTTCTCCCTTCAGAGCAGCAAGCTCCTGCTGGTTCTGCAGGGGTCCAGAGATGCCATCCAGTAGCCAAGATCTAGAGTAAAAACTTTATAAATCTACCTGATGTTTTATTATACTTTAGTAGAGTTGGCACTCAAACCACAAGACATAGTACTTTCCACTTTTTCTACCGTTTCTAAAGACAGAGGTGCTTCACCAGGTGGTCACCACCAATTCAATCCCATGGGGAATACTGCCAAACTACCGCTAATATCCCCTAAAGGCCTAAAGGCTCTTTAGTGAGATTTTGTTGAATGCTGCCTGACCTGGGACTCACTCTTCAGAGCCCTGTGATCTTCTTTGGCCCAAGGCAGATCCAGAAATGCCATTCAAGAGCCCAGTCCTGGAATAAGGGAACAAAAGAGCCTAACTGATGCTCTACACTTTTGTGACTGAGCTGGTACATAAGGTGAAAGACAAAGTACCCTTTACTTTTTCCTCTCCTTTTCTCAGGCAGAAGGAGTCTTACCCCATAACCACTACAGCTGGGAGTGCGCTGGGTATCAACTGAAGCGAGCAAGTCTCAGAGTCTCACCCAAGTCCCTTAATCTATTTCCTGCATATCACTGGTGATTATTCAGTTCCAAAGGGCTCCTCAGTTAGCAGATGATAAATCTTACCAGGACTTGGTCCTTCCCTTCAAGGCAGCAGCTTCTCTTTCCATTGAGTGTGTCTAGAAATGTCATCTGGAAGCAAGGTCCTGAAAGTGGACCTCATGACACTGATTGATGCCCTGTCTTGCTGTGTTGAAGCTGATATCCAAGATGCAAGACAAAGTTTTCCCCGCTCTTCCATTTCCTCTCCTCAAGCAGAAGGAAGGGTTCACTTTTGGAGCCACCCGCTGTGCAGCCTGGTGTTAGGAGACGGGTAATACTAGCACTTTCTGAGCTGCCCTGGCTGATGTCTCATTAGATTGCATGTCCCTCAGTCCATTGTCTCTAGGACAAGTTCAGCATGGGGGTTTATGTGAGTGTTGCAGTCCTTGTGGCCTAGACTACCTTTCAAGTTTATTAGGGCTTCAGGGCACTTTAGCCTTCAGCGGTGAGGGTTGTGGGAACTCACGTTCCGATCATTGAGATAGGCAATTCCCATCTGGCTAGGTCTAGTCCAAATGCTCTCTCATTAGACAGGTGTCAGGTGAGTTTTGTCTGGTTTTTCCTTTCTGTTATAACAAGGGCATCACTGAGTTCATCGCTGCACAATTGCTGGCTCTTCCTCCCGCAGCACACAGAAGTGTTCCCTGCACCATGCCGCTGCTGCTCGGGGATGAGGGGTGGCATCAGTGATTCAAGACTGGTTTTCCTACCTCTTCAGGCTTTTTTTCAGGAATATAAAGATAAAATCAGCTACTGTGAGTACTCACATGCTTTTTTTTTTTTTTGGTAGATAGTTGTTAAATTGGTGTCATTGTTGGGGAAACAATTGATAAAGACTTCTATTCTGCCATCTTGCTCCACACTTTTTTCTAATTTTTCTTAAATTTGTATTGACTAGGCTTTTCAGATTTTTTTCCCTTAAGGGTGTGACTTTAATGTTTAAGGTTTATTGTAGCATATTTGGCTTTCGCTGCTTTCAGATGCTGTATGAGTTTCTTGGTTATAGGGAGTCTTCTATGATGGCTTTCTTAGATGGTGGTTATAGTAGTGATGTGCTCAATGTGTGAGCAAGTTTACTACCTCCTGTAGGGTTAGAATAGCAGAGGTCTTATGAAGCTTATCTCATTCCCTACTGGTCTGCACTTATTTATTTATTTATCCATTATTTTATTTACTGGATTCAATAATTCATGCTTCAGGCTAGTAGGGGAAATGTCCATGGGTAAAATCTGGCTGTGCCTAAAGAAGGTGGGTAAAGGCAATGCTCAATGGTGGGCAGAGGTCTCAGCCTTGACAGAGGCTGCTTGGGGAGTTCTCAGTGAAACACAATAAAGTTGTATCAGTGGGAATGGTGGCAGGTGTGAGAAAGCAAGCAAGGGGAGAGAAAACTGCTTTATAATACCATCAGATTTTTTGAGAACTCGCTCACTATCACTCAAACAACATGGAGTAAAATGCTTCCATGATTCACTCACCTCCCACCTGGTCTGTCCCTCAACACATGGGGACACAGAGCCAAACCATATAATTTCACCCCTGGTCCCTCTAAAATCTCACATTCTCACATTTCAAAAAGCAATTATGCCTTCCCAACGGTCCCCCAAAATCTTAACTAATTTCAGCGTGAACTCAAAAGTCCACAATCCAAAGTCTCATCTGAGACAAGGCAAGTCTCTTTTACCTATGAGCCTGTAAAAATAAAAAACAAATTAGTTCCATCCAAGATACAATGTGGGTACAGGCATTGGGTAACTACACCTGTTTTAAATGGGAGAAATTGGCCAGGATAAAGGGGTACAGGCTCTATGCAAGTTCAAAATCCAGCAAGGAAGTCATTAAATCTTAAATCTCCAAAATAATAATATCCTTTGATTTTATGTCTCATATATCCCAGTCACACTGATGCAAGAGGTAGATTCCCATTGTCTTGGGCACCTCCCATCCCTGTGACTCTGCAGGGTAAAACACCCATGGCTGCTTTCATGTGCTAGCATTGAGAGTCAATGGCTTCTCCAACTCAACAGTGCAAGTGATTGATACTTGCACCCCATTCTGGGGTCTGAAGGATGATGGCCCTCTTCATAGCTCCACTAGTAAGTGCCCCACTGGGGACTCTGTGTGGGGGCTCCAACCCCACATTTTCCTTCTGCACTGCCCTAGCAGAGGTTTTCCATGAGGGCCCTGTTCCTAAAGCAGACTTCTGTTTGGACATCCAAGCATATCCATATGGCCTCTGAAATCTAGGCAGAGGTCCCCCAAACTTCAATTACTGACTTTTGTGCACCCACAGGCCCAACACAGTGTGGAAGCTGCCAAAGATTGGGACTTGCACTCTCTAAAGCAATGGCCTGAACTGTATTTTGGCCCCTTTTAGCAATGGCTAGAAGACAGGGCACCAAGTTCCAAGACTGCACAAAGCATCAAGACCCTGAGCCCAGCTTATGAAACCATTTTTTTCTTCTAGGCCTCTGGGCCTGTGATGAGAGGGCCTGCCCTGAAAACCTCTGACATGCCCTGGAGACATTTTCTTTATTGTCTTTGTGATTAACATTTGGCTCCTCATTACTTATGCAAATTTCTGCAGCTGACTTGAATTTTTTCCCAAAAAACGGGTTTCTCTTTTCCATCACATCATCAAGCTGTAAATTTTTCAAACATTTAGGCTCTGCTTCCCTTTTAAGCATAAATCCCAATTTCAGATAATTTCTCTCAAGTTCAAAGTTCCACAGATCTCTAGGGCAGGGGCAAAATGCTGCCAGTCTCTTTACTAGAAAGAATGACCTTTATTCCAGTTCCCAAAAAGTTTCTTATCTCCATTTGAGATGGCCTTAGCCTGGACTTCATTGTCCATATCACTATCAGAATTTTGGTGAAAACCATTCAAGAAGTCTCTAGGAAGATTCAAAGTTTCCCAATCTTCTGTCTTCTCTGAGCCCTCCAAACTGTCTTAACCTCTGCCTATTACCCAGTTCCAAAGTTCCTTCCACATTTTCAAGTATCTTTATAGCAATACCCCACCCTCTGTGGTACCCATTTACTGTATTAGTACATGTTTACACTGCTATAAAGACATATTAAAGACTGGGTAATTGATAAAGAAAATAAGTTTAATTGACTTACAGTTCCACATGGCTGGGAAGGCCTCAGGAAACTTGCAGTCATGGCAAAAAGGAAAGAGGTATGTCTTACATGGAAGCAGGTAAAAGAGAACAAGCAAAAGCAGAGGAAACTGCTTTACAAACCATCAGATCTCATGAGAATTCACTCATTATCACAAGAACAGCCTGAGGGAATATGCCCCCATGATGTAATCACCTTCCACTTGTCCCTCCCTCCACACCTGTGGATTATGGGGATTACAATTTGAGATAAGATTTGGGTGGGGATACAGAATCAAACCATATCAACTGCCAAGCCAAGATCTGTTGCCAGGACTTAATGGGAGAGGGGTTTACACTCTCAGAATACTGAGGAGGAGCATGATTGCAAATGTAAAGAAATACAGAGGAGCCTCATGTCTGAGTAAGAGCCTATCTACCAGCCATTATGTTTAAGCACTATCTACTGCATTGCAGCCTAAACTGTAGCAACAAAACTACTTTGATAAAATAAACCCCTGTTAACAAAGGGCAAGAATTCACTCACAAATAAACATTTTAGGATGCCTCAGCTGTATGAAAATATCTAGAAAGGAGCCAATTGACTATACTGAGAATACACCACAGTTAAAGGAACATCAGTCCACATAGATGAGAAAGAGCCTGTGTGAGAATTCTGGCAATTCTAAAAGCCAGCATGTCTTGTTACCTCAGAACAACTATATTAGCTCCCCAGCCATGGTTCTTATTGAGAATAAAATTGCTGCAATTACAGACATAGAATAATGAATCTTAATGGCAACGAAGATTAGCAAGATTCAAGAGAAAGTTGAAACGCAACTCAAGGAAGCTAAGGAATCCAATAAGAACATATAAGAGCTGGCAGATTAAAGAGCTATTTTAAGAAAATACCAAAATGATCATCTAGAGCTACAAACTCACTACGAGAATTTTATAACAAAATTGAAAATATTCATAGGAGGGGAGACAAAGCTGAGGAAAGAATCTCAGAGCTCAAAAACTGCTTTTTCACATTCATGCAGTCAGGCAAAAATAAAGGAATATGATTTTTAAAAATAAATGAAACATCTAAGAAGTGTAGCATTATGTAAAGAGATCAAACTTAGAAGTCATTGACATCTCTGAAAGAGAGAGAAACAGAGAAAACAATTAGAAAATATATTTGAGCGTATTATTTACGAAAATTTCCTTAACCTCACTAAAGAGGGGGACATTTAATTTCAGGAAATTCAGAGAACCCCTGCCAGACCCTATGCAAGATGACCATCCACAAGACACATAGTCATCAAATGCTCCAAGGTCCATGTGAAAGAAAAAGTATTAAAGGCGGCTAGAGAGAAGGGGCAAGTTATATACAAAGGGAACCTATCGTGCTAACAGTAGACCTTTTAGCAGAAACCCTGCAAGCCAGAAGAGGTTGGAGACTATATTCAGTATCTGCAAACAAAATAAATTCCAACCAATAATTTAATATCCAGTAACACTAAGTTTCATAAGCAAAGGAGAAATAAAATCCATTATAGACAAGCAAATACTATGGGAATTCTTTACCAATAGACCTGTCTTATAAGAGGTCCTTGAGAGAATGCTAAACATGTAAATGAAAGACTATTACCTGCCACAACAAAAACACACTTAAGTAGAAAGATCACTGATACTACAAAGGCAATACACAATCAATCCTACATAACGAGCAGCTAACAACATGACAGTAGGTTCAAAGCTGCACGTAACAATATTAACCTTGAATATAACTGAGCTAAATGCCCAACTTGAGAGTCACACAGTGGCATGTTGGAAAAAGAAGCAACACCCAACCTTATGCTGTCTTCAAGAGATCCACATCACATGCAATGACACCCATAGCTTCAAAGTTAAAGGATCAAAATAATTTATCAAGCAAATGGAAAACAAAAAAGAGCTGGGTTTGCTATGCTTATTGCAGATGAAACAGACATTGTAATAACAAAGTTAAGAGGACAAAAAAGAACATTATATAATGATAAAGGGCTCAGTTGAAGAAGAAGAGTTAACTATCTGAAATATGTATGTATCTGACACTGGAGCATCCAGATTCATAAAACAAGTTCTTAGAGACCTATGAAGAAACTTAGATAACCATACAATGAGAGTGGGAGACTTCAACACCCATTCACTTAATTAGGTAGATCATTGAGGCAGAAAACTAAACAAGATTTCCAGGACCTAACTTAACACTTGACCACATGAATGTAACAGATACCTACAGAACACTCTACCCAACAAAAACAGAATATGCAATTTTCTCGTCTGCATATGGCACATACTCTAAGTTTGAGCACATAGTTGAATAGGAAACAATTCTTCACAAACTCAAAAAAAATCATACACACCACAATTTCAGACCACAGCACAATAAAAATGAAAATCAATGCCAAAAAGGTCTATTGAAAATCTACGATTGCATGGAAATTTCAGAACATGCTCCTGAATGACTTTGGGTGAACAAAGAAATTAAGGCCAAAATTAAGAAATTATTTGAAACTTATTAGAACAAAGATACAACATACCAGAATGTTTGGGACATAGATGAGGCAGTGTAAAGAGGAAAGTTTATAGTACTAAATGCCTACACCAGAAAGTTAGAAAGATCTCCAATTAAAAACCTAACATTATACCTAGAGAAACTAGAAAAACAAAAGCAAACAAACCCCAAAACTAGCAGAAGGCAAAAATAATGAAAATTAGAGCTGAACCAAATGAAATGGAGACAAGAATATCTATACAAAAGATCAACTAAATCAAATGTTGGTTCACTGAAAAAAAAAAAAACAAAAAACAAAAAACAATAAGATTGATAGACCACTGGATACACTGGATACACTAATAAAAAAGACAAAATTCAAATAAATATTATCAAAAATTAAAAAGTGGTCATTATCACCAATGCTATAGAAATAAAAAACAAAACAACAAAAAACCTCCAAGTCAAACACAAACACCACCATGTGCAAAAACTGGAAAACATAGAAAAACTGAATAAATTTCTGTAAACATACAAGCTCCAAATATTGAACTAGAAAAAATTGAATCCATGAACAGACTAATAATGATTAATAAAATTGAATCAGTAATAAAAAAAAAAAAACCGATATCCATAAAAAGCCCTACTCCGAAAGTATTCACAGCTTAATTGTAACGGATGCATAAAGAAGAGCTGGTACCAATCTTACTGAAACTATTTCATAACTTCGAGGAGGAAGGTCTCCTTCCTTACTCATTCTATGAAGCCAGCATCTTTCTGATACCAAAACCTGGCAGACACACACACACGCACACACAATTCTGGACAATATCCCTGATGAACATAGGTGGAAAAATCCACAGCAAAATACTAGCAAACCAAATGCAGCAGCATATAGAAAAGCTAATTCACCATGATTGAGTTGTCTTTATTTCTGGGATGCAAGGTTGTTTAAACATATACAAATCAATAAATGTGATTTATCACCTAAACAAAACTAAAACAAATAAACACATGAGCATCTCAATAAAAGCATAAAAAAACTTTTGATAAACTTTGACATCCCTTTACATTAAAAACTCTCAACAAGCTAAGCATCAACGGAACATACAGCAAAATAGTAAGAGCAATCTATGACAAACCCACGGCCAACATAACACTGAAAAAGAAAAAGCTGGAAGGATTCTCTTCTCACCAATCCTATTCAACATAGCAGTGGAAATCCTATCCAGAGAAATCAAGCAAGATAAATAAATAAAAGGCATCCAAATTTTTAAAAAAGTCAAACTATCTGCTCAGATGATATAATTCTATATCTAGGAAACTACATAGTATTTGCCTAAAGGTTTCTAAAAACAATAAACAATTTCAATAAAGTTTCAGGATACAAAATTAATGTACAAAAATAACAGCATTTTCTATACCCCCATAATATTCAAGCTGAGAGTCAAATCAAGAATGCAATTCTATTCCCAATAGCCATAAAATAACCAAAAATCTAGGAATACAACTAACCAGGGAGGTAAAACACCTCTACAATAAGAATTAAAAAACAATGCTGAAAGATTATGTGTCACATTGTTGTGATGTCACAAACAAATGGCAAAACATTTTATGCTCATGGATAGAAAGAATCAGTATTGTTAAAGTGGCCGTACTATCCAAGCAGTTTACATATTTGGGGCCATTTATATCAAACTACTAATGATATTTTTCACAGAATTAAAAACATATTCTAAAATTTATATGGAAACAAAAAAGAGCCCAAATAGCCAAAGCAATTCTAAGCAAAAAGAACAAAGCCAGAGACATAACATTACCTGACTCAAAACTATACTATGAGGCTAAAAAAAAACAAAACAGAATGATATTATACAAAAACAGACACATAGAGAACCAGAACAAAATAGAGAATACGAAAATAAAGCTTCGCACTGACAACCATCTGATCTTTGGTAAAGCCAATAGCAAGAAGCAATGAAGAAAAGACTTTCTATTTAATATATGGTGCTGAGATAACTGACTAAAAATACACAACAGATTGAAGCTGAGACTATTTTTTTCACCATATGCAAAATTCAACTCAAGATGGATTACAGACTTAAATGTACAACCTAAAACTATAAAAACCCTAAAAGAAAACTTAGGAAATACAATTCTGAACACTGGTCCTGGCAAATAATTCATGACAAAGGCTCCAAAATCAATAGCAACAAAAACAAAAATTGACAATCGAGACAAAGTTAACTAAAAGAGTTTCTGCACAGTGAAATAAAATATCGACAAAGTAAACAGGCATCATAAAGAATGGAAAAAAAATATTTGCAAGTCATGCATCCCACAATGTTCTAATATCTACAATCTATAAGTAACTTAAACAAATGAACAGGTTGGCCGGGCACAGTGGCTCACATCTGTAATTTCAGCACTTTGGGAAGCTGTGTCAGGTGGATCACCTGAGCTCAGGAGTTCGAGACCACCCTGGCCATTATGGTGAAACTCTGTCTCTATTAAAAATACAAAAAATCAGCCGGGCATGGCATGCACCTGTAGTCCCAGCTACTCAGGAGGCTGAGGCAGGAGAGTCACTTGAATTTGGTAGGTGGAGACTGCAGTGAGCCAAGATTGCAACACTGCAGTCCAGCCTGGACAATGGAGTGAGACTCTGTCAAAAAAAAAAGAAAGGAAGAAAGAAAGAAACAAGAAAGAAAGACAGAGAGAAAGAAGAAAGAAAGAGAGAAAGAGAGAAAGAAAGAAAGAAAAAAAGGAAGGAAGGAAGGAAGGAAGGAAGGAAGGAAGGAAGGAAGGAAGGAAGGAAGGAAGGAAGGAAGGAAGGAAGGAAGGAAGGAAGGGAAAGAAAGGAAAAGAGAGAGAGAGAAAGAAAGAGAAAGAAAGAGGAAAGAGAAAGAAAAAGAAAGAAAGAAAGAAAGAAAGAAAGAAAGAAAGAAAGAAAGAAAGAAAGAAAGAAAGAAAGAAAGAAAGAAAGAAAGAAAGGAAGAAAAAAAAAATGAACAGGCAAAACACCAAGTAATCCATTAAAAAATGGACAGAGAACATAAACAGACACTTCTCAAAGAAGACATACATACGGCCAACAAGCATTTAAAGAAAGTCTCCACACCAGTAATTATTAGAGAAATGCAAATCAAAACCACAATAAGGAATCATCTCACATCAGTCAGGATGGCTATTATGAAAAAATCACAAAATAACTGTTGCTGACAAGATTGCAGAGAAAGTGAACTCATATACACTGCTGGTGGGAATGTAAATGAATCACTGTGGAAAGCACTTTAAAGGTTTCACAAAGAATTTATAATACAATTACTATTCTACCCAGCAATCCAATTACTGTATATACCCAAAGGGATATTAATTGTTCTATCATAAAGACAAATGCACATGTATGTTCATTGCAGCACTCTTCACATTAGCAAAGACATGAAATGAATCTAGATGCCCATCAATGGTAGACTGAATAAAGAAAATAGGGCACATATATACCGTGGAGTACCACACAGCCATTAAAAGGAATGAAATCATGTCCTTTGCAGCAACATGGATGGAAATGGAGGCCATTATCCTAAGTGAATTAATGCAGGAACAGAAACACAAATACTGCATGTTATCATTTATGTGTTGGCACTAAACATTAAGTACACATAGACACAAAGAAGGGAACAATAGACACCAGGTCCTACTATAGAGTGGAGAGTGGGAGGACTATGAGGAAAGAAAAACTAGCTGTCAGTCACTATGGTCATTACTTGGTGACAAAAGAATCTGCACACCAAACCCCCATGACGTGCAAATTACCCATGTAACTAACCTGAACATGTATGCCCTGAACCTAAAATGAAAGTTGGAAATAAAAAAGGCAAGAGAACATGGGTCAATCTCTTTCCAGTAGCAGACTTAAATATAAGTTAATTTAGTACAGTATTTGCCTATTTGAGGTATGTTGTATTTTTAAATATATAATTTGTGCAAAACTAAATAAATCTTTCAACTGGTAAAAACTCAGCTAACATCTGAGAATTTACCATTGTATTTTTTCTATGAAGCATGCTATTTTCCCCTTTATATATCCTGACCCATTCCTGAAATATCTGAGACTGACAACACTTATTTCCAGGACCAAATTCAGCTGACACCTGCCCACAGAATAAGCATTTAAACCAGTCCTAACCGGAGGGTAATCACCAATCCTAGCCGTCAGAACTTGAGATCCCACAAAACTTGCCAGCAGGGCTAAAGTCTTCTGGGTCTTTAAGTAAACTTGAAAGACAGTCTGGACTAGAAGGACCGCGATCCTTAGGCAAATCCCAGTGCTGAACTGGACCCAAAGAGAGTAGACTGGGGTGTCATGTGATCTACTTAGACAACAGCTGGAGCAACTAAAGGAGTGTGGGCATTCCTCCACCCCTATTCCAGGCTGCACAACTCACAGCTCCAAAACAGGTCTGTTTCTTCCACTTGAGGAGAGGAGACGAAAAAGTGAGGAGAACAGTGTCTTTCATCTTGTACAGCAGCTCAGCCATAGCAGGATAAGGCACCGGTCAGAGTCATGAGATCCCCATTCAAGGACTTAGCTCCTGGGTGACATTTCTAGACATATCCCAGGCCAGAAAGGAACTGGCTGCTTTGAAGGGAAGAAACCAGTCCTGGCAGCATTGATCACCTGCTAACTAAAGAACCCCTGGGCCCTGAATAACCAGCAGCAATAACCAGATTCTATGTTGAGGGACTTGAGTGAACCTCTGAGACCACCTAGCTTCGGGTACCAGCTCAGCAACAGGTGTGTAGAGTACGAAGCAGGTTCCTGGGGTCCCTAATTCCAGAAACTGACGCTAGGATGGCATTTCCGGACCTCCCCTGGGCCCCAGGGGAGCCCACTTCACTGAGGGATGATTCCCAAGCAAGGCACCCTTTACTACAAGTTGACTTAATAGCCCTTGGGCCTTAAGGGAACATCGGTGGTAGCCTGACAGTACTCCCCATGGGTCAGTGGTGGCATTTACCATGGGGTAAGACTCCTCTGCATTTGGAAAGTGGAGGGAAGAGAGGGAAGGACTGCAACTTGTGGTTTGAGTGCCAGCTCTGCTGCAATACAATGGAACACCAAGTAGATTTCTAAGGTTTTGACTTTAATCCCCGACTCCCAGATGGCAACTCTGGAGTCACCCAGGGTCTGAGGGAACTTGCCACCCTGAATGAAGTACACAACACTGGCTGGCTTTGCCACCTGCTGATTGTAGAACCTCAGAGCATTGAGAAAAAAAACATAGGTGGTAGCCAGGGAGTGGTTACAACAGTCCTTGGACAAGACCATGTGTTGTGCTGCCTTCAGGTCTGACCCAGTACAGTGTTAGAAGTGGTGGCCACAGAGCTCCTTGTGTCATTCCTCCCCCACCGTTAGGTCTCTCAGAACTAAGAGACAGATTCCATTTGTTTGAGAGAAAATAAGGGAAAAGAAAAAGAGTCTCTGCCTGGTAATCCAGAAAAATCTCTTGTGTCTTGGATAAGATCATCAAGGCAGTACCTCTGTAAGCCCTAAGAACCATAGTCTTACTGGGTTTGGGGTGCAGTCTAAAGCAAATATAGCTTAGATCACAACATCCAAGTGATTTGGTATATATGCAAAGCCTTTCCAAGAAGGACAGGTACAAACAAGCCCAGACAGTGAAGACTATAATAATACCTAACTCTTCAATGCCAGACACAGAGGAACATCTATGAGTATCAAGATAATTCAGAAAAAAACGTGACCTCACCAAATGAACTAAATAAGACATCAGGGAGCAATCCCAGAAAAACAGAGATATGTAGTCATTCAGATATGAAATTCAAAATAACTGTTTTGAGGAAAATCTAAACAATTCAAGATAACAAAGAGGAGGAATTCAGAATTCCAGCACATGTATTTAACAAAGAGATTAAAACAAAAGTAATCAAGTAAAAGTTCTGCAGCTGAAAAATTCAATAGGCATGCTAAATACTGTAAGAGAGTCCATTGGTAACATAACTGATCAAGCAGAAGAAATAATTAGTGAGCTTGAAGTTGGGATATTTGAAAATACACAATCAGAGAAGACAAAAGAAAAAAGAATTAAGGAAAAACAATGAAACACACAGCACCTAGAAAATTGCCTCAAAAGGGCAAATCTAAAAGTTATTGGCCTTAAAGAGGAGGGAAAGAAAGAGATGGGGTAGAAAGTTTATTCAAAGCGATAATAACAAAGAACTTTCAAAACCTCGAAGAAGACATCAATATTGAAGTACAAGAAGGTAAGAGAATACTAAGCAGACTTAAATAAAAAAAGACTATCTCAAGGCATTTAATAATCAAACTCCCCAAAATGAAGGATAAAGAATCATAAGCAAAAGGAGAAAAGAAACGAATTACATCCAGTGGAGCGTCAATACTTCTGGTAGCAGATTTTTCAGTGAAAACCTTACAAGCCAGAAGTGAGCAATGTGACATATTTAAAGTGGTAAATTAAAAAAACAAGAAACAAATGCAAAAACCATTTACCCTATAATAGTACATCCTCAGAAAATACCCTTCAAACATTCAGTAGAAATACTTTCCCAGACAAACAAAAGCTGAGGGATTTTATCAACAACAGATCTGTCCTATAAGAAATGCAAAAGGGAGTACTTCAATCAGAAAGAAAAGGATGTTAATTAGCAATAAATAATCACCTGGAGGTATAAAACTCAGTGGTAACAGTAACTACACAGAGAAACACAGAATATTATAACACTGGTGTGTAAACTACTCATACTTTAAATAGGAAGACTAAATGATTAATCAATAAAAAATAACTAAAACCACTTTTAAAGACATAGTAAAATAAGATGTAACTAGAAAAAATAAAATGTTAAAAGGCAGGGTGACAAAGTTAATGCATAGAGTTTTCATTAGTTTTGTTTTTGCTTGTTTGTTTATGCAAATAATGTTACATTGCTATTACCTTAACATAATGGATTACAAGACAGTATTTGCAAGTCTCATAGTAACATCAAAAACATGCAACAGATACACACACACAAAAGCAAGAAAAAAACATGCAACAGATACACACACACAAAAGCAAGAAACTAAATTATATTACCAGAGAAAATTACCTTCACTAAAGGAAGACAGGAAGGAAAAAAAGATGGAAGAGAAGACCACTAAACAACCAGAAAACAAACAAACAAACAAACAAAAACTAAAATGGCAAGAATAAGTTTTTGCTTATCAGAAATAGCATTGAATGTAAATAGACTAAACTCTCTAGACAAAAGACATTACTGTATAAATTTACCAACTGATCTGTTGCCTATAAGAAATACACATCACCTATAAAGACACATATAAACTGAAAATTAATAAATGGAAACAGATATTCCATGTTAATGGAAACCGATAAAGAGTAGGAGTTGCTGTACTTATATCAGACAAAATAGATTTCAAGACCAAAACTAATAGAAGAGACAAAGAGAGTCACTATATTGTGATAAAGTGGTCAATACAGCAAGGCAATATAACAATTTTAAGTATATATGCACAGACACTGGAGTACCCAGATATATAAAGCAAATACTATTAGTGCTAAAACGAGAAACAGGCCCCAATAAAATAATAAGAACTGAAGACTTAAACACTCTACTTTCAACATTAGGCAGATAATCCAGACAGAAAATCAACAAAGAAATATCAGACTTAACTGCAATATATATCAAAATAGAATATTTTATCCAACAGCTGCAAAATACACATTCTTTTACTCAGCACATGAATCATTCTCAATGATAAGTCACATGTTAGGTCACAAATAGAGTCTTTAAAAAGTTGAAATAATATAAAGCATCTTCTCTGACCACAATGGGATAAAACTAGAAATTAATAACAAGATACATTTTGGAAACCATACATTTACATTAAAATTAAACAATATGCTCCTGCATGATCAGTGTTTTATGTTACTGAAGAAATATTTTAAAAATTGAAAAATGTTTTGAAACAAAGGATAGTGAAAACGCAACATATCCAAACCTATAAAATAGAGCTAAAGAAGTATTAAAAGGGGCAGGGCATAGTGTCTTATGCCTGCAATCCCAGAATTTTGGGAGGCCGAGGCAGGTGGATCACCTGAAGTCAGGAGTTCAAGACCAGCCTGGACAACATGGTGAAACCCCATATCAACTAAAAATACAAAAATTAGCTGAGCATATTGGCGGGTGCCTGTAATCCCAGCTACTCGGGAGGCTGAGGCATGAGAATCACTTTAACCTGGGAGGTGGAGGGTGAAATGAGCCGAGATTGCGCCATTGCACTTTAGCCTGGGCGACAAGAGTAAAAGTCCGTCAAAAAAAAAAAAAGGACTAAAAGGAAAGTTTACAGCTATAAAAATGCCTACATCAAAAAAGAGGAAATTTTTCAGGTAAACAATCTCACAATGCATCCAAAAGAGCTAGAGAATAAAGAGCAAGCCCAACTCAAAATTAGTAGAAGAAAAAAAAAGATTTAAGCAGCTGAGCAGATATAAATGAAATTGAAATAAAAAAATTTAAAAATCAATAAAACAAAAAGTTCTTCTTTAAAAAGTTAAACAAAATTGACAAACCTTTAGCGAGACTAAGAAAAAATGATTCAAATAAATAAAATCAGAAGTGAAAAAGAGACATTATAACTAACACTGCAGAAATTCATAGGACCATCAGTGGCTATTATGTGCAACTATATGCCATTAAATTAGAAAATATAGAAGAAATAGATGAATTCTTAGACAGATACAGCCTATCAAGTTTAAACCAGAAAGAAATCCAAAACATAAACAGACCAGTAACAACTAATGATATTGAAGACATAATACAAAGTCTTCCAGTGAAAACAGCCCAGGACTCAATGGCTTCACGCTGATTTCTACAAACATATGAAGAAAAACTAATATTAATTCTACCCAAATTTCCCCATAAAATAGAGGAGGAAAGAATACTTTCAAATTCATTCCAGTAGGCCAGTATTACCCTGATACCCAAACGAGTAAAAGAACACATCAAAAAAAGAAAACTATAGACCAATACCTGTGATGAACATTCATACAAAAGTTATCAACAAAACTCATTAGAAAGATAATTCATCATGACCACGTGGAATTTGTATCTTTGATTTAGTTTTGTTGGGTTATATTTGTGTCCAATGGAAATTTTGATCAAATTGCAAAATCGGCTTAGAATATATCCATATCTTAATACAATATTTAAATAAATGCATCAATAATTTATTTAATTTTTGTTTATTTTCTAATATTCTGGAAGTCAGATGATCATTAATAGCAATTTATTATGTCATCCCAAAATTTAATTGCTTTTAATAAAATAATGCCTTTTTTAGTCTTTCAAAGACAAATCATGCTTTAAAATCTTTTCAAAAGTTCAGGCTAAGTTACCTGAGAGGATGTGCTTTAGTTCTATGTGTGAGAGAATAGGAAGCCTTTTATTGGAACATTACATTGATTCCATGTTTTCTTATAAAATAAGGGTAAATGAATTTGGTACAAAATAATACTTTTCAAAGAATATTAGTTAACAAAGAATGAATGAGCCCCCTTGAATACTAATCCTAACAGCTCTGGTTCTATTTTAGTTTATGATATTGAGAGTGATAACCTGATTTAGAAAATTTCTTTTTCAAATTTACTGATCCTTTCTATTTCGTTGTTGAGCTTCTTGTTTTATTCATGCATTCTTTTTGGAACTACATTAAATTGTGAATTTGTGTTCTCTTGCAGTCCACAGAGGTTTTTTAGAAAAATCATTTTTAATTCTTTGCCAGGAAATTTGTGGATTTCAAATTCTTTGAAGTAAGTTACTGGAAATTTACTTTGTTCCTTTGGTTGTGTCATGTTTCCCAATTCTTTGTGATACTTGTAGTTTTATGAGGGTGTTTGTGCATTTTGAAGAAGCAGTCACCTTTTCCAGTCATTATGGTGGAATTGCTTTGGTAAGGAAAAATCTTAACCTGCAGAGGGCAAGTGTACGCATGTTGTGGCACGCTGTGGCACTGGGTTTAGAGGCACAGGGCACCAACTATGGGAGTATGTGGCGGCTCCAGGACTGTGTGGTGCACAGTTCATCAGCTCGGCAATAGTGGTCTGTAATGTGATGTTGGCAAGTTTGTTGTCCTTATTGGCAAGAGCTGTGGGAATTCTGCTGTGGATGTAAGGTTTGTTGGGATGGCATCTCTAGATCCAGTGTCAGGAGGCAGGGGCAAGTAGCAGTGGAGACCAGAGCTAACTATGGGTCGTGGCTGCAGTCACATGCATAGCAGCAGAGGCAAGGGCTGATTGTGAGTGCATGTATAATATTAGTGGCTGACAATGTGAACATGTAAAATTGCAGGAGCCAGCTATGTGCTGGTTACAAGAGTCAGGGTGGCTGTATGTGAGTGGACAGCTGTGACCCAAGCTGGAGGTGTACACATCTATACAGTTGCAGGCACTAACTGTATGCAAGCATGATCGTCTGGGCAGGCACCTGGAAACAGGACCAGTTATTTACGCAGGCACAGCTGTGGAGACTGGAGCTGGTAGCATATACTAACCTGAGTGTAGGGGTCAGCCTCAGGAACTCACATCTGCCTATATGAAAACCAAGCCAGTGGCAGGGAGCCCAGGGCCATTTGTGGGCACATGTGTAGTCGGTTTTCTGGGGTTCTGGGGTAGATCAGCCTTAAAAGCAGCAGCTGGTTTGAATAAAGAATGAGGAGGGCAGGAGTGGTGGCACAAGCACCTGGAGACTGTGTAGGAAAAAAAAAAACAAAAAAACGCTACAATGTTCTAAGCAGCAAAATCTTTAGGGGGTTTGCTGCAGCTATTCTGGCTGTCAGTTTCCTCAGGGGAAAAGCTTCTAAGGTATTCTATAATACAAGCTCCTAGGGGCTGCTATGTTGAACACTGTGGTGAAGCTGCAGGGCATTCATGAGGACCCTAAGTGTTTGATGAGGTCATCAGAAGAACTGGGATAGTTCCTGCTTCATGGCTAACACTGATAGACCCTATCCCTCTTCTTTTTTTCCACTCTGTCTCTAGGTATCTCAGCTATGTTGATCTCCCAGGCAATGTGGATTGAGTGAAACTGTAGTTGGTCATTTGGGTAGTGCCTCAGTAGGCTGGGGAAGATGGTTGTTCTCCCTACTTTCTTTCTCTTGTAAGGGAGCACTCATGAGACAGGGGGTTCTGTCTTCATGATGAGCCGTTCTGGCCCAGGAGATAGGGATGATACAGGAAAAATGAACCTATTCTTCCTATCATTGTAATGTGTTTTTCCTTCCACTGCATTGCTATAGCTTAGGTGGAGTCCTGAGCACTTTCACTGTTATTTTCATTTATAGGTAACTGCCAAATTGCTGCTTTATGTAGGGGCAAGTAAACTCGTAATCTCCTATTCTGCTATCATGTTACAAGAAAGGAAAAAAAAGTTAATAAAATGTTAAAGTGGCTAATAGTGGAGCTAATTAACTCAAATTTTCAAAACATAAAATCTTGTATAGTTCTTTATCCTATCACCAAATGGACTTCAAAATTATGATGTATTTTCCAGAATCTTTATTATTTACCAATTATTCTGATTTTAATATTGTACATTTTCTTAGGAATATCCAAATTTTCTGTGACTTACGAATTATAATTACAGGAAAGGAAATTATTTATTGAGCAACTCTCAGGGATTTTTTTTTTTTTTTTTTTTTTTTTTGTCTTATGTTTGAATTAAAAGTCTGAGGCTTCAAATAACTTTTATGTATGTAAGTTACACCTATTTGTTGTGGGAAGTCAGGGACCCCAAACAGAGGGATTGGCTGGAGCCACAGCAGAGGAATATAAATTGTGATTATTTCATTTTAATATGGACATTTATCAGTTCCCAAATAATACTTTTATAATTTTTTATGCTTGTCTTTAATCTCTTAATCCTGTTATCTTCATAAGCTGAAGATGTGCATCACCTCAGGACCACTGTGATAATTGTGTTAACTGTACAAATTGATTGTAATAACATGTGTGTTTGAACAATATGAAATCAGTGCACCTTGAAAAAGAACAGAATAAAAGAAATTTTTAGGGAACAAGGGAAGACAACCATAAGGTCTGACTGCCCGTGGGGTTGGGCAAAAAAAGCCACATTTTTCTTCTTGCAGAGAGCCTATAAACAGATGTGCAAGTAGGAGAGATATCACTAAATTATTTTCCTAGCAAGGAATATTAATATTAATACCCTGGGAAAGGAATGCATTCCTGGGGGGAGGGCTATAAATGGCTGCTCTGGGAATGTCTGTCTTATGCAGTTGAGATAAGGACTGAGATATGCCCTGGTCTCCTGCAGTATCCTCGGGCTTACTAGGGTGGTGAAAAGCTCCGCCCTGGTAAATTTGTGGTCAGACAGGTTCTCTGCTCTCAAACACTGTTTTCTGTTATTTAAGGTGTTTATCAAGACAATACGTGCACCGCTGAATATGGACCCTTATCAGTAGTTCTGCTTTTGCCTTTTGCCTTGTGATCTTTGTTGGACCCTTATCAGTAGTTCTGCTTTTGCCCTTTGTCCTGTTCCCTCAGAAGCATGTGATCTTTGTTAGACCCTTACTAGTAGTTCTGCTTTTTGCCTTTTCAAGCATGTGATCTTTGTACCTACTCCCTGTTCTTACACCCCCTCCCCTTTTGAAACCCTTAATAAAAACTTGCTAGTCTGAGACTCAGGCAGGCATCATGGTCCTACCAATATGTGATGTCACCCCTGGCAGCCCAGGTGTAAAATTCCTCTCCTTATACTGTGTCTCTTTATTTCTCAGCCAGCTGACACTTATGGAAAATAGAAAGAACCTACATTGAAATGTTGGGGGCAGGTTCCCCCAATACCTATTGATATTTCTCATATCAGAAATTTAAAAGATCAATTTTGCAAGTTATTTATTTATTTATTGAAAAAATCATATAAGCCAGTAGATGCTAACCTGAACAAATACTTTTATTAAAAATATATGTATACTTCCAAAACTAAATCAAATGAATAGAGCTTCATACCTCAGTATGAAGCATAAATTTTTAAGCATAATTTTCATTTATTGTGCAGAATAATAAAAAGATTTGTATTCAATGGTCAAGATATGGTAAAATTGGTAATTGCTACTCCTTTACAAAGGACATTCATAAGTACTAAAATGAATAATTTTTTCCTTCAACGAATGCATGCTGCTGAAAAATACAACTATTACTAAAACAGTTTTGTGCCACTAGCTCATTTCATGCTAAGATACAGTTTTAACCATCACTGTTTTTGCATCACCAGTGCAAATAACAAAATAGTAAAAAAAAAAAAAAAAAAAAAAAAAAAGCAAATAGTTTGATTTTCTGAATTCCCTAAAAATGTCTCACAAATTGATGAACTACACTTTGAAAAATACTACTTTATACCTTATTGTCAATGGCTTCTAAACAATAGTTCTTTTAAAAGGAAAGGAGTATTATCAATTGAAGTATATTCTAGCTCAAAGATGATCTTTACACAATATATTGAATATATATACATATATGTACACATTCTATATTCTATGTTTACCAAAAAGTTGCACTATTAGAAAACAAATAGATGAAAAGCACCAGATCATTTTCTCAAACACTTTTAGGATTTTAGGACAATTGATTTTGTTATTAATTTCAAAATACCTTCTCAAGCATCAGAAATATTTTAGTCACTAACATAGTTCATTTCTAAGTTTTTAATATATGGAATATCTTACAGTATGTAAGTTAATGTCATTAGCCAAAGTAGTTAATTGGTCACATTTCCTACCAAACTTTTGGATTCATAGTGTGCTGATAAGAGTCTCTGGGAAGGATATGGTGTTACAAAGATAGAAGTACAAAAGGTTTATTGATGATTAACACTTGTGAAAGGAAAGGGGAGGAAGCAAGATTGGGTAGATAAGTCATCAGATTGTGATGGGGACCTGAAAGTCTTTACCAGCTCAATGGGAAGTGTGGTAGCAAAGACTGACCATTAGTCCTACATTGGGCAGAAATGGCCAGGCTATGGTATTCACATTTCCTGATCACTGACTGGGAGCCACCTTGAGAAGAATGTAACCTCAGTCTATAGGGTTTCCATGTAACTTAGTGAGTAGCAGTAACAAAATTCTGTGATTGGTTTATTTACCTATCACCAGGAAATTTAAAATACCTAAATCATTATACTGACCAGTATAACGGTCTCTGTCGGCAAATTTTCTCAACTTAGCATGCGTGAATGTTTTAACAATTATATTACCACATTCTACAAGTGGCTGTCTATACTCCACCAACAACCAAACATGGGGTCATCATTGCAGAAAAACAGTCAAAAGTGATTATGCCCTCAAATTCCATGTTTCCCACCTATTTTTGTGGACCATTTGTGCTGGTGTTTTATGGGATGCAGACACTGATACAGTTAGGAGCACGAAAGATTTATTGGAGAGTGATGCAGAGAGAAACCATCAGACAATGATGCAGACCTGACAAAGTCCCTGCCAGCCCAACAAGGGGGTTTACAGCAAGTATTGTCATTAGAGAAGTCTGATATTGGGCAGAAATAGCTAGACTTTGTTCTTGCTTAGTCGTTGGCTGAGACCCTCTTCAACAAGAGCATGACCTTGGCCCAAAAGCTCAGGCTTTCTTCCACTGAGGCCTCTCACAGCTGGAGGCCATCAGCTAACCACACACTTCAAGGCAGGATGACCTTTTTAGGAGGGTCATCTGAACTCTGCATCTCAGTGTGTAACACAGATATTTATCAGTAAACTTGAAATCAGATAATAGTATGTCTGTCTGTTCACTTAAATAAAATACTGCTGCATGATTTTAAAACATTGAGAAAGGAGAAAAGGAACTCTAATACTTCTCAAAGCTACTAAGTGACTATAATATATTCTTTCCAACGAATTGACACTTTAATTATGTGGATGATTTCTTCAGGAGCACAGTTGGAATCAGAAAGGCCATAATTACTCTTTCTATAATATTTCTGAATCTTAAAAGAATTGTATCGGACAACTTTATAATACGAGGTTTTTCTTTGTAATTGTCCTCCAACCTTTCTAAGAAATTTAGGAATGCCCATGTCTTGCACATATTGTACTGAAAAGTATTGGATCCTGTTTCATGATTGGTGGTGCATTTTACAAGGGCTCCTTAAAAGCTTCAAAACAGAAGCTAAAAATATACTATGCTCATTGACCTTTTGCCATATTATGTTGTTTAAAATCTCTTGTGCAATGAAATAATGATTTTTCTTCCACAAATTGGAGAGCACAACTTTCAATTTGAGACACAACAAAAATAACAGCAACAGAAGTTAGAGTGAGTTTCCAGAAACAAACTAATATGTCTAGAAATTCATTTCTTCCTTGATTTTCTAAAATATTGCTGGCCAATTTTCCAAAATGCTAGCTGCATTGATGTTCTTGACATGTTATGTAAACAACAGACATATAGTCTTCCAGTCATATAGAACTACATTTACAATAAAATGTTTTATATTTATATACATTTATAGAATTGCAGCATTAAAATATGGCTCTAAGGCTATATTTGCAAAGAGTTACTGCAAAATACATCTTAGACTAACTCTTTGGAATCATCTGCTTAAAAATTACTTCCGCAAGCTGAGGGAGAGAAATGAAGTGTTCAGTCATGATAGTTGTTTTTAGTTCAGGAATTTGTATGACTGCCCTCTAAAATGTGCAGTACTATTCAGTAAACAAGTTCCTAGTTATCAAATCATCTTTGTGTAATGCTGGTAGCATAAATCTCCAAAGAATGATGGGAATGAGATAAAGGGTTAATTATATACTTGAAAGACTTAAGCTCAGAAACCGCCTTCATTCTTGTAGCCTTTGACCTTGATGATGAGGGTGTGCTGCCGAATCCAGGACCTATTATCACAGAAATAAACACAAATACACCTGGCCAAAGAATCAGAGAAACTGAGGAAAGATTCTGGGGCAAGTGACAGCAATTGCAGGCCCAGCTACTGCATCACATTAAGGGAGTGAGTGAGTCAGTGGATTAGTATCTGTGTGTGTGTGTGTGTTATAAAATGGCTGCTGTCTCTTTTCTGACCTTCAATTCTCACCAGAGAAACTCCTCATACTTCTTCTTAACCAGAAACATTACAACAAAATAGAATTATGGGAAATGTAAAGATCAATGGTTAAATCAGTTATCCTTTTCGTTGTGTAACTTCCTATTAACACTTAGCTGTACTATGAATTTAGAGAGAAAATCAACTTTGGCTATTTTAAAACTTTCTATAACCAAAGATTTTTCTGCTGCAAAGAACATTCAGAAGAAGCCATTGGTTGTCCTTTAAAATTTCACAAGCTATGTTACAGCATCATCCAGAAACCAAGGAAATTATGCAGGTGAAGCCATCACTTCAGAAAACAAAATAATCAAAAGCTTGCTGTTTAGAAACCTTGTCAAGGAAATGGGAAATCATGCAAGACATTAGTGATTATGCCAATTATCTCTATTACTTGAAATAATGCATTCTGTCAAGAGCTAGAGCAATTGACCTTCTTCTTTAATTAAGCATATCTATCCACCAATGGACACATAGTATTGTATAAAGGCAGAAAATAACCAAAAAAATTAAAAGGCAGAGGAAAGTGTAGGGAAGCAAAATAATATTAATAATAATAATAATGATAATAATGTGATAGTGAATATTTACAAATTCATTAGACATATATTTTTAAGTGTTTATTTCAACATGAAAATGTTGCTTAGTAATTACAGGTTCAAAGTCAATGGTTAAACACGGAGATAAGGTGACTAACTAGATACTGACAGGAATAACTTCTTCCACTGAGAGACCAGACAGACCATCAAGAAGACAGGTACACTCCAAACAGATCTTCAGAAAGAAGGCATTGACAGTGTAGAGGAGGAGGACACAGACCCTGGACTGAAAGGGAAGGAAGCTGAGTACCCTGAATGTGATTACTGAACAACAGGATGAATTCCTGACCCTGAGCAGCTCCGGGGGAAAAGGTAAGTAAAATAGTCTTGGGGTAACACATTCTTACCACAAACCTCCAGAATCCTAGCTGCAGGAGATGCCATGGCCCCCATGGACATTTGAGCTTGCATAAGTGACTGCCTAGAAAGTTGACAGAGGTGGAACTCCAACCTACATGAAGCACAGAGCGTTTGGCATAGGAACAGCTGAAGAGGAGCATGGCCATGGGTGCTCATTCCCCAAGGCTCACTGTATCCCTCTAGATGGAGTTAGCCTTTGTTGGCTGATGAACCTAGACAGAGCAAGGCTATCTTGCCTATGAATTTAAGCCAATCTGATCTATGTGTCCCCCTTTCTGCTGGCCTATCACAAGTTCCATGCCTAGCTGCACCTACTTGCAGCATGGCCTCAGCTGCCTAGTCAAGGCACTTGCCAGGGACCACCACCATAGTTCTTTTGCTGGCAGACCCTGCCTAACAGTCAGAGAGCCTCTGTAGGTTGGCCCCCACAGGTGCCCTCCCCTAACTGCTTCACCAGCACACTTTCACCCACAATCTCTTTCCACCGCTTCACAGACACATACTTACCCACAGCCTCCCCACACTGTTTTGCTAGTGCACACCGGCCTGGAGCCTCACTGTTTCATTGATGCACATCACCTGCAGCCTCACCCTGCTGCTTTGCTGGCACGCATACACATGTTGACTTTGCCTCCACCCCACTGCCACCCAGCCACTGGCACACACACATGTGAGGGACCCATTGGTGTCCTACTGGTGGCACACATACATAAGGGAACCCCTTCTGTGTTGCCATCTCCCACCAAAGTGTGTTGGCCTTCAGCACCCCTGCAACCAATTCCCATTAAAGTCTTGTTGCCAGTGGACTGGGAACACCTTGGATCCTCCAGTGCAGACAGTGCTTAAACTTAGGGGGCCCAAGGAAAAAGCAGAAGCCTGGTCCTAGACCTACAGAGTTATAGCATGCAGCCCAGAAGTGTTAAGCTGAGCCTTGGTTGACTGAAATCACCCAAAAAGAAAGCCAAAAGTTTAAACCCAGCTCATACCACAGTAAAAGCATCAAGGACACAAAGCAAAAATCCCCAGCCAGAGAGCCAACTACAAACACTGAAAAAACAAACAAAAAATAAAAACCACGTCAACTCACCCAGATGAGGTAGAACTAGCACAAAAACTCTGGCAACTCTAAAAGCCAACATGTCTTCTTACATAAAAATAAGCATACTAGATTCCCAGCAATGGTTCTTATTGATAATGAAATGGCTGAAATGACATACATAGAATTCAGAATCTAGATGGCAATGAAAATCATCAAGATTCAGGAGAATGTTGAAAGCCAACCCAAAGAATCTAAGGAATCTAATAAAAAGAGATACAAGAGCTGAAAGACTAAAGAGACATTTTAAGAAAGAACCAAAACGAGCAACTGGAACTGAAAAGCTCACTACAAGAATTTCATAATGCAATTAGAAGTATTAACAGAAGGAGAGACCATGCTGAGGAAAGAAGCATTTGAAGGACCCCTGCAAAATATACAAGTTGAACATCCTCAAGACACATGGTCATCAGATTCTTTATGGTCAGTGTGAACAAAAAAAATTAAAAGCATCTAGAGAGAAGGGGCAGGTCACATACAAAGAGAACCTCATCAAGGCTAAAAGTGAGACTTTCAGCAGAAACTCTACATTCAGAAGAGATTGGAAGCCTATATTCAGCATCCTTAAACAACAGAAATTTCAAATAAGAATTTCATATTTAGCCAAACTAAGTTTCAAAAGTGAAGGATAAATAAAACCCTTATCAGACAAGTAAATGCTAAGGGAATTAATTACCACCAGACTTGCCTTAAGGGAATGCTACACATGAAAACAAAAGACCATTACCTGCCACTACAAAAACAGACAGTTAATTACATAGCCCACTGAAAATATAAAACAAGTATACAATTAAGTCTATATAACAACCAGGTAACAAAATGATGGCAAGGTGAAATCCTCCCACATTAAAATTAACCTTGAAAGTAATAAAGTTAAACACCACACATGAAAGGCACAGAGTGGCAAGTTGGATGAAGAAGCAAGACCCAACTGTATGCTGTCTTCAAAAGACCCATGGCACAGACAATGACACGCATAGACCTGAAGTGAAGAGATAGAGAAAGACCTATCACGCAAATAGAAAACAATAAAGAGCAGGGATTGTTATTCTTCTTTCAGACAAAACAGACTTTAAACCAACAAAGATACAAAAGGATAAAGAAGCATATTACATGATAGCAAAGAACTCAATTCAATAGAAGACTTAACTGTCCTAAATATATATGTTCCTGATATTGGAGCACCTAGACCGATAAAACAAGTTCTTAGAGACCTACAAAGAGATTTAGATAACCACACAATAATAGTGGAAGATTTCAACAACCCACTGAGTTTTATGCATATCATCAAGGCAGAAAACTAATGACATTCAAGATCTAAACCGAACATTTGACCAAGTTGACCTAAAAAAATTTATAGAACACTCTCCCTAACAACAAGGGACTATACATTCTTCTCATCTGCACATGGCACATACTCTAAATTGACCACATGCTCAACCATAAAGCAATTGTCAACAAACTCAAGAAATCCGAACACATACCAACCACACTCCTGAAGCACAGAATACAAAAAAATGGAAATCAAGACCAGGAAGATCTCTCAAAATCATACATACAAGGAGACTGAACATGTGCTACTGAATGACTATTGTGTAAACAATGAAATTAAAGGAGAAATAAATTATTCGAAACTAATGAAAACAAAGTTACAACATACTAGAATCTCTGAGACACAGATAAAGCAGTGTTATAAGGAAAGTTTATAGCACCAAACACCACATCAAAAAGTTAGAAAGATCTCAAATTAACAATCTAATAGCACACCTACAGGAACTAGAAAAACAAGAGCAATCCAACCCCAAAGCTAGTGGAAGAAAATAAATAGCCAAAATCATAGTTGTACTAAAAAGATGCAAAAATCCATGCAAAAGATCAAAGAAATCAACAGTTGGTTTTTTAAAAGAATAAAGATTGATAGACCACTAGATAGACTAATTTTTTAAAAACGGAGAGATGATCCAAATAAACACTAACAGAAATGACAAAGGTGACATTTCAATTGACCCCACAGTAATATGAAATATACTCAGAAACTGTTATGAACACCTCTATGCACAGTAACTAGAAAACCTGGAATAAATGGAAAAATGTCTGAAAATATACAACCTCCCCAGATTGAATCAGGAAGCAATTGAATACCAGAACAGATAAATAATGAGTTCTGAAATTGAATCAGTAATAAGAAACCTAACAACCAGAAAAAGCCTTAGATCAGATGGATTCACAGCTGAATTCTACCAGACATATGAAGATTGGTGTCAATCATCAGATTGGTACCAACCCTACTGAAACTATTCCAAAAAGTCATGGGGGTACTCTTTCATAACTCATTCTATTAGGTCAGCATCATTCTGATACTAAAACTGACAGAGGCACAATAAGAAAGGAAAACTTATGGCGATATGCCTGAGGAACATAGATGCAAACATTCTCAATAACATACTAGCAAATTTAATCCAGCAACACATCAAAAAGTTGGTTCACCATGATTGAGTAGGCTTTATTCCTGGGATGCAAGATTGGTTCAACATATGCAAATCAACGTACTTGATTTATCACAGAAACAGAAATAAAAACAAAAACCACATGATCATCTAAATAGTCACAGAAAGGCTTTTGAAAAATTCAACATATTTTCATGTTAAAAACCCTCAAAAACCTAGGAATTGAAGGACTATACCTCAAAATAATAAGGGCCACCTATGGCAAACCCACAACCAACATCATACTGAACTTGATTTTCCAGAAATTAAGGATGCCATTTTTACTGAAAATATTGGCTTTACGCTCAGGTTCTCTTGATTAACTTAGCCAATGATTTTTTTCCTGCCTAAACATGCAAGAAAAATGAAGCAAAAGTTATAACACAAAAATCCCTGTGAATTTTCAAAAGCCACATTGTATAACCCCTGCAATATTACTGCTTACAACCAGTTCCTTTCTGACCCAGTCAGATGTAAGAGGCCTCTAACTGGATCCAAGCCAATTAATTCCACGATCAAATCTGTTCCTGGCCCCAGTCCAATTTCTGTCACTACTCCAAACCCAGTTTAGATCAAAAATTTGCTCAAAGAAATCCTCGGAGCTCCGAAATCCGAGAGGGAGCTTACCACGATCCCCAGCTGTTTTGAGACATCAATGGACACAAACGGGTCCTGCAGGTACCTTGTGAGTTCACTCAGCACTCCTGGAGGTTTCTAGTAGCTCCACTTCGGATCCTGCTTCTGACACCATCTGATAAAAGATAAACTTCAGCTGAATTAAATTTAAAAGAGTTTAATTGAACAATGAACGATTTCTGAATTGGGCAGCCCCCAGAATCACAGCAGATCCACAGGGGTGCCTTCTGGTCAGAACAAATTTATTGACAAAAAAAGTAAAGTGACATACAGGAATCAGAAGTGAGGTACAGAAACAGTGAGATTGCTTACAGGTCAACGTTTGCCTTATTTGAAAGCAGTTCAAACATTCAGCAGTCTATGAGTGATTGAAGTATGGCTGCTGGGTTTGCAAACACTCAGCCATTGACATAGGTGCATATTATTAAGTTAGGTTTTCAATTTTGTCTGACTATTAAGCTAGGTTACATTTCATCCACAAGGACTCAAATATAGAAGTATGGAGTCCTTCTCAGGACATATTTAGTTTGCTTTAACACTGGAGGTCATTATCCTAAGCAAATTAACACAAGAACAGAAAACCGAATACTGCATGTTCTTGCTTATAAGTGGGAGCTAAATATTTAGTGCACATGAACACAAAGGGGAAACAATAGATTCTGGGGCTTACTTGATGATGGAGTGTGGGAGGAGGATGAAGATTGATAAACTATCTTTTGGGTACTATGCTTACTACTTGGGTGACAAAATCATTTGCACCAAACCTCAATAACGTACAATTTACACATGTATCAAACCTATGCATGTACCCCCGAAACTAAAATAAAAGTAGAAAAACAAGTCAGTGGTTTTTTATACTGACTTTTTGACCTCATACCCACATATTCATTATCTACAAACAAAATACAAGGAGTTTTTCTGAGCATTGCCCTGAACCAACCCCCTTCCACCACCTGCCAACATTTTTTAGGTAGAATAATACTTCACTGGAAGGCATTCAGATCCCTCAGCAGTTTTAATGATTATTTGTTAAAAACACTTAGAGTAGTATGATAAATAATGTTGGTTTCAGCTTATGGATATCTGAATATAGTACTTTGTCTATTCTAATTAGCTTCTGAAAAAGATTTAAAAGCCCTTTCTAAAAGAGCTAAAATTATATTAAAGTTGAGATTGCCTGGAGATCAAAATATTTCTTCAAATAATTAAACTCATCATCATTAAATTATATAAATATTATTTTCATTGTTCTGCATTGTTTTTATTCTTCACAACATCATCTAATTTGGATATATAATTAAAGAGAAGTACATTAGATACAACCTAGCTAGCTATGCCCTTCCAAAAGAAATAGTAAGTTGAGGCTATTCACTTTTGAAAAACTGATTAATGCATCTTTTCATTGATATCACTTTTATTGTTTTTTTGGTTTTCTATGTTCTTATCTGGAGCTGACACATGTAAAAATAAGTAAGAAATAAAGATGGCCTTTGCGGCCTTCTCTAAGTGTCAGATAATATGAGTCAACTATTCAAAAAATTACTAATATTGAACAATTTGTATCATCTTTTGATTCAATATAATCTTTCTTTTCTCCATTACTTTTGAAAATTTTCCTGTTCCTTTTTATTCTAAGCGTGGGAGACATGTTAAGCCCATAAATGTACATTGCTTCTAAGTTGCAGTGCAAATGGAATTCAAGACAAAAAGTGTGATGGTAGAAAGCCATCAGGTATGCGCACTGAAAAGGAAGGCAACACAAATAGCCACTAAATGCAGCAATATTTAAACCAGCAATTCTCACAATTTTCTCAACTTGCTACTGGTAACATTCTTTTGTGAAACAAACACAGATATCTCCTTTAATAGACTTTGCTTTCCTTTACTGATGTCTGACAAACTTATAGTAATTAAAAACTGGACTGTGAGATTTTACTAGTCCTCCTAGGTTCTAATCTTGTCTCTGCCAATTTCTATTTATAATGTAATCATTCTGAACTTCTTAATCTTTATGTACTAAGAAGGCATGAAAATTATTTGAGACTCAAATGGATATATGTGAAGATGACTATAAACTGTAAAGTGATGTTTACATATAAAGTAGTATTATAATAAAATAAAATGTAAAGAAGTTTCAAGGAGTGGAACCAACATACTTATGGCTCCTTAATTTTGTTAATTATGAAGTCTTCTATTTGAGAGTTAAAGGTCTAGTAGGAAAAACTGATTCACATTTATCCATTCATTCATGTATCAAAGTATTATAGAATAGAAAAAGATAAGATAAAACTGCTTCATGCCAGTGCATGGCAAATAATAAATGCTTTAAGAACACCTGTTGAATGAATGAACATAATTTCTAGTAGACGGAATTAATTTATTTCACAAATAGTAATTGAGTATCCATTTTGTTTTAGTATTGTGCCAGGTGCTGGGGACACAAAGATGACAAATATATACCTGATCCCTTATGCAGTGAAGTTTGCAGTCTTGTGGGAGATAAAGACATTAGTTACATAATCACATAAATAGATATAAAATTGCAATTGTGACAAATGTTATAAAATGAGGCACACAGTGCAGTGGCCACTGATAATAGGAAGACATAATCAGGCTAAGGATGTCAGGAAAGACTTTTTAATAAAAACAACACCTTAACCAAAACATGTTAGAGAAATATTAATCTGGTAAAAAATAAAAAGGGGAGGGTGCATATTCCAGGACAAAGGAGTAGCATGTGAAATGGCCAAGTGGTAAAGTGAAAATGGCATGATGCCTTGGCAAAAGGCTACAGCAGTGTCAAGATGTTTCTTCTAAAAGCATTAGCAAAATATTTCAGAGCTTTATCAGGAAAATAATGTTATATGTATGGCTTGAGAATATAAACTTGGTACAGTGTGCAGAATCCATTACGGAGTCCCTGATAGGGAAGGAAAGAATATTAGAAGGCTATAGGAGCAGTCCCAGCAAGAAATGATGCTAGCTATGACCGATGTGTTTTTAGAGGGAGACAGTAACAAATAGAGAGATTTGAAGTGCCCTTAGTAAGTAAAAACTAGACAAGTTAGTGGCAAGTTGGCTATGGGAAGTAAGGGAGAGGGAGGTGGTAGAGATTACCTGAATTGTACAACTGAGTGATGTCACTGTCATTTGTTGAGATAAGGAATACTGGAAGATAACTATATTTGAGGGTAAAACAATATTATAAACTTGGTTTTGGTTATGTTGAGTTTGATTGCTGCTTATGATGCTCAAGATGAGATGCAAAATTATCACCTGAGTATAAAGGTCTAGAAATTACCTGGCTAATCTCTTTTAGAAATATAAATCTGCACGTCATATGCATTGAAGCTATGGATATAGGAAATGTCATCTTGGAAGAGAGTATAGGATGATTGGAGCACATAGGACTGTACTTTGAAAAAGTATACCATTTAATAACTAGTTAGACAAGGTGACTGTGCAAAGAAGATGAGAATAATCATTCAGAAGATATGGAGAATGTCATGTCATTGTGGACTGCTGTAGAAGAGAGTTGTAAGAAGTAGAATTTGGTCAACAATATTAAATACTACCAAAGGATAAATAAGATGAGGACTGGAGGATGATAGTGGTAGACACTGGGAAATGGATGATGGAAGAGAACCAAATGAGACAAGTACAAAGATTATTATAGTATCATGTGCAGTTTGATATATGTAAATAAGAGATAAAATACTATGAGAGTTTATAGAAGCAAAAATTAGTCTAGCTGGAAAGAATCAGTGAAGGCATCATGAAGGAATAAGCATTTGATTTGAATGTAAAGAGATGTGAAAATAAATATGCAAAAAGTAATAACGTTGGAAAAAGAGAGTTCATCTGAAGACATTTATATTTATATGAGGCTGGAGCATAGAGAATTTGCACAGTAGTCACAGAGGTTAAGATTAGAAGAAAGTAGAATAAGTCGTCATACTGTGGAGGGCCTGCAATGAAAGGCTAGATAATTTACTTTTCATTTGGTAGGTATTACAGTACCATTTAAGCTTTTGGAAGAGAGAGATAATAAACTATAAAGAGAAGAGAACCTGGAAGTCGAAAGACCAGTTGGAGACCATTGCTTTAGTCCAAGGAAGATCAACTGAGGGTCAGAACTAGGATAGTGACAATGGATATAAAGAACAGGAGGCTGATGCAAAGGTACTGAGGAGAGAGAATGAGCAAAATTTAATTATTCATGTAATTATATTCAAAGGCAATAAAAAAATTATAAAAGGCATTGAAAACTCTTTCATTGGAAAGTAAGAAATAATTACTTGAAGGCTATTTGAAAATGTGTGTGGTCATCTCTATGCATTTGTTAAAAGCTTTTTTATCCTGTATTTCATTCCTGGTTGAAATCGCTAACCTGCTTTTCAAGCAATTTTCCACTTGGGTTGGCTCAAGGCTGAAGTGGTCACTTTGCCCTGACCCCATTACATTGCTTTCTCATTCTCAAATCTTCCTCTGACCCTTACCTTTAATGAGAAAATCCCTTTGCCACATTGCAAGCAACGGCTACAATTAGTCACTGTCACATCTGTCATGACTCTGCTTTATTGCAATCCTGATGCCCATGACTCTAACTAGAAGAGAAAAATGTGGAAGAATACTCCTATAAAGTAAACCCTGAGGAAGATGAGATGCAAAACTGCAATTAAGAGGTACTTTTTGCATCATGAGTCAAAGAAATTTGTTTTATTAAAAGGAGCATAAAGGGAAAGATAGGAAGATTTATGGTCATAGGAATTTTTAATAAACAGGGTCCCTGCATAAATAGATGTAGTATTTGAAGTGAATAAAATATTATCTTCAAAAATTATAAAAATTGTTGTTAGTGCAGTAACACTTCTAAGCCTGACAGGTCATCAACATAGTCTACATATTTATTAAATTTATTAAAACTTATTAAACACCTAACCACAAATGTTAATCAAAACCCTACCTGGATTATTTTTTCTATATGACTACAAATTATTATCTTGACCAATCTGCTTTGGAAAAAAATATAAACTCACAAACTATTAAGATGCAGTGGAGATAATGCACCATGGCTTCTGAGAATATATGAGGTGATCTAGGTTGTGCGTCACTGAAAGACTCATATGTGAAGCTCTAAGCTATTTTATTAGGGTTTTCTTGAGGGAAAGGACTAACAGGATAATGTATATATGAAGAGGAGTTTATTAAGGAGTATTGACTCACACAACCACAAGGTGAAGTCCCACAATAGGCCATCTACAACCTGAGGAGCAAGGAAGTCAGTCCAAGTTCCAAAGCCTCAAAAGCAGGGAAGCCAACAGTGCAGCCTTCAGTCTGTGGCCAAAGGTCCAAGACCCCCTGGAAAATCACTGGTGTAAGTCAAAGAGTCCAAAAGCTGAAGAATGTGGAGTCTGATGTTCAAGGGCAAGAAGTATCCAGCACAGGAGAAACTTGAAGGTTAGAAGACTCAGCAATCTGCCCTTCCATCTTCTCCTGCCTTCTTTATTCCAGCCACACTGCCAACTAATTAGAAAATGCCTATTCAGATTGACAGTGGGTCTGCCTCTCCCAGGCCACTGAGTCAAATGTTAATCTCCTTTGGTAGCACCCTCACTGACACACCCAGGAACAATACTTTGCATCCTTCAACCCAATCCAGCTGACACTCAATATTAACTATCACAAGTCCACCCCTTGTCAACTTGAACCCACACACATCTGCTGAAATTATACATAATCTTCAAATAAAGACAATAATAAGGTCATAATTATGCCTAACATAATACAACTATCCTTCATACAACCGGAAACACACTAATCCTTAACCTAAATGTTGTTACATGAAGTTAACAACACTTAAATGCTGATATGAAGTCAATAAATCCTATGTCACATGATAAAGAAAAAAGAAATAAAATGAAGATATGTTCTTAAAGGCAAGCATATACATGCACAAACATGTTCTTAACAAAATAAAGAGGAAATATTAATGACAATTACAGTCTTCATTTCTGCAACTGGTCACATGGTTGTAGGTGATATTGATGACTATCTTCTTCTACTACTCATTCTGTTTTCCCTTCGCCTTCAGCAAGCACCTCAGTAGGTCGTGGTTTTTCACCTGGTGGAGTGAACCAAACTTTTATTCATGAAGGGTCTAGGCTATTTGTAGTCCTACCTGGATTGAGTTGTAGTTTCCCATTGACCTTAATCACAGGGCATGGTAATACTAAAAGATGCCCTAAGGGATCTCCTATATTCCACGGATAGTCTTCCTTGCCTCCATTGTGGAGTAGTAGACTGATTTCATCTTGATAGTCCTGGTCAGTCACCCCAGCAAACACTGTAACTCCCTTCTTAGCCTGTTGACTTAGAGGTAGGAGGAGCCCAAAGTTACCAGGTGGCAATCTTAACTTCCAGTTTAATGGAATCATTGTTGTGTCTCCTGGTGGCAGCATTCCTCTCTCTGGAACTAAGATCCCTAGGCCAGCCAAACTTAATATCGCAGGAAAAGGAAGCAAAAATTTCACTAGTGGGTCATAGGGGTGATTGTAAGAGGTGCCACTTCCATTTCCACCCCTTGATTCCTGGACCTGTGAATCCTAGCTATGGGAGAAACAGTACCAAATAATGGACGCTGATTCAGAGCATACACAGACTTTTGGAGGTATCTTTAGGAAAGGATGGAAGAAAGATTAACAGCATAAATAGTCAGTAGTGTGGTCGGGTCCTTCCACAAGGGGACTCGGCCTCCCCTTCATTCAAGGGGTTCTGAGTCTATAAACTAGTTCCAGTGTGGACATTGATTGAGGGGTTATGATTCTCTATTTTTATAATTCAAATTAGTTTTTTGTCCACTCAACCTGGATTTTTTCTGCTTATACAAATTAGATAAGAATGCTGTAGGCTTCCTACTAATTTCACTTCTAGAAACACGGTGATTAATTAGCCCATGCCAGAGCTCTACACGAATCAGACTATTCTGATTGCTGCTTTTCCTCTACTGTTCATTACAGTAACTGTGCCCACCTTGGCTTTGATGGATAAGTGCCGCCACTTGGCCCCTGCCACCTTCGGATCCAATTTTTCCCATTGCATTTAAGTTTTGTAATTTAGTGACTCTGATTCCTACTGTAACATGTGGCATACAGAGAAGAGCAATCACAGAGCTCTTCAAGGATGCAGGTGCTCTCCTAACAAGTCTATTTCACAAAGTATTGGTGAAGGATATGTCGTCTGGACCCTACCAGCTGGGATGAGTAGGTCTAAAGTGCCTAAACCACTCTAGAATCCCAGGCTCCCTAAGTCTTTGGATCCCTTCCTCTACATTAAACCAAGGGAAACCAGGCATTTCCAATTGGCTTACAGTGGGCCATCTTTTGATCCCTATTTCAGCTAACCAAGCAAATACTCTGTTAGAACCATTTTTTAACTCCCCAAGATGCAATATTAAATGTAGAACCCCTACTTAATGGGCTCATATCAATAAATTCAGCCTGATCCAACTTTATGTTTCTTCCACCATTATCCCACATCCTTAATATTAATTCCCATGCTTGTTCTCCAGATTCCTGCTTACATAAATTAGAAAAGCACTTATTTTGGAGTGTAGCACACCTCCTTGTGTGTCACTCTGAACCTTACCTCTAGGGGTCTGCTGGGACTTTAGTCTAGTTATAGGTCTAGGAGGCAACAGGGATGTTGAGGGTATATCCTGAGGAGAATCAGTATTGTTTTTCCTGGCAACTCATTCAGGGGAGGCCATCACTGTTGCCTCAGGCAATGCAGGGTTAATCTTTTCAGACAAAGGTGGAAAGGCTGAAGGCAGCATGGGTGGGGAGGATGGTTGCCACCACTGGGGGTGGGGAGGGTGTTTCCTCTGGCAAAAAAGGCTCATTAGAGTTTACAAGCTCTGTCCTGGAGCGGTGGCTCATACCTGTAATCCCAGCACTTTGAGAGGCTGAGAAGGGTGGATCACCTGAGGTCAGGAGTTCGAGACCAGCCTGGCCAACATGGCAAAACCTCTTCTCTACTAAAACTACAAAAATTAGCCAGACATGGTGGCAGGTGCCAGTAATCCCAACTACTCAGGAGGGTGAGGCAGGGAGAATTGCTTGAACCTGGGAGGTGGCCATTGCAGTGAGCCTAGATGGCACCACTGCACTCCAGCCTGGATGACAGAGCAAGACTCTGTCTGAAAAAAAAAAAAAAAAAAAAAAGGATTTACAAGCTTAGTGTCCCCAGCTTCATCAGGATCCGCCCACACATCTCCATTCCAAGTTGTAGTGTCCCATTCTTTTCCAATCAATGCCCTCACTTTAACATTAGACACCTGGTGAGACTGAGCGTGCGCAATTTGTTGCAGGTCAGCCATTCTTCATGATAAGAACTTTTGTCTGATTTTCTGCAATTTTAGCCCTTTGTCTGCAGGAGATAAGACTCTCACTCAGAGCAATCTTAGAAGACTTGAGGCTCAGTATGTGCTTCTGGAGCCAGTAGTTAGAATCCCTGAGCTCATCCTTTTCTTTTGTCACTTTGTCCAGTAAACTTAGCAGCAACCAACCAACTTCATTATATTCCTTGGTTCTCCACTTATGGTCAAAAGTATTATGTATAGAGTCACGAAACTCCTTGCCTTTCATAAGCAGTGAATCAGGACATCAAATGTATTTATTTTGTATAATTCTCTAAACAGTTCTCACTAAGGACTATCAGTGCTCTGCATACTATTAGAAGTAGAGTCCTTAGCATTTTCAGGTCTAATCATATTAAGCAGCCAACTCCAGAAACCCCAAAACCAACTAAAGAAATCCATCCTTAAAATTCTTTCCTCTAGAACCACTCTTGGTACCAAAATCTGTACTAGTCATGGTTCCCTGGAGGGAGAGAACTAATAGGGTAGATGTATATATGAAAGAGAATTTATTAAGGAGTATTGACTCACACAATTACCAGGTGAAGTCCCACAATAGGCTGTCTGCAAGCTAAGGAGCAAGGAAGCCAGTGTGAGTTCCAAAGCCTCAAAAGTAGGGAAGCCAACAGTGTGGCCTTCAGTCTGTGGCTGAAGGCCTGAGAGCCCTTGGCAAACCACTACTGTACGTCCAAGAGTCCAAAACCTGAAGAACATGGAGTCTGATGTTCAGGGGCAGGAAGCATCCAGTACAGGAGAAAGATGAAGAAGGCTAGGTGACTCAGCAGGTCTGCTCTTTTATCTTTTCCTGCCTGTTTTATTCTAGCCACGCTGGCAGCTGATTAGATGGTGCCCACCCAGATTGAGGGTGTGTCTGCCTCTCTCAGCCCATTAACTCAAGGGTTAATCTCCTTTGGCAACAAACTCACAGACACACCCAGGAATGATCATTTGCATTCTTCAATCCAATCAAGTTGACAATATTAACTATAACAGCTATCCTTCTAGAAGTCTCTACCTACCTTGTAGCCTTCATGTTATAAGGAAACACAGACCATTTGGAGAGGCCATATGTAGGTGCTCTAGTCAAAAGCCCTCACTGAGATTCTAGCTGACAGCATCAACTGCTAGTAATGTGAATAAGGTATCTTAAACATCTATCTCAGTCAAGCCTTGGGATGACTACAGCTTCAAGTTGACATCTACCTCAACTGCAGAATCAATCCCACATGATAATTGCTTAGGCAAACCCTTGTCAAGTTTCTGACACATAAAACTCGCAAGCAAAATAAAATGGTTTGTGTAAGCTACTTAGTTTTTTTTCCCACAATTTGTTACCTAGTGATAATAATTGAAAACAAGCTAAGAAATCAACGGATAAGAGGCATGCTTTCCTGTCTTCCAGTACTACTTCCTCTGCAGCCATGTGAGCAGAACAAGTGGAATAGAAAGAGAAAGAGATCTTCAGTTTACCCTCTCCTATTGGCTGGATGAAATATTCCTATAGAAGGAAGATCTACACCTCAGTCAAAAGTGTGCTTTAAAGGATGCGGCTTATGAGCTATTAAACTGATGGAAAAATGGGGTATACATATGCTAGTGCCTTCAGTAATCCAAACATGTGCTATCATCGAGTGTTTGCCATGTGTTTAACGCTCTGATAGGCACTTTGGGAAATATAAATAAAGAATAGAAAAGATGTCTTTTTCTTCAAGGAGTTTACAAACTTCTCAGCACTATATATTTTTTGCCACTTGATTTAAGCAGTGCATTTGAAAGATGTTACAGTACTGGAATTCCATAATCACAATTTAGTTTAACATCCAAGCCTCTGCCCATGTCACCAAGTTCATAGCCTCTCACTGTCTATTCCAGCGAAACAGGCCTTCTTGCCGTTCCTCAAACAAGACAAGTATTCTTTTTTTCTTTTCCTTTTAATCTAAATATCCTTCTTTCTCTAAGCTGCCTTGCCCTTAGTATAGACTTCTGTTTTATTACTAGCACACTATGTGCTAATTGTTTGAGTGTATGTGTGTCTTATCGCTACAGTGGTGCTGTATATTACAATTTTGTTTGATCCATTATCTTATGGCCACACAAAATGCCCAATACGTTAACAATGATTGTTTCTGGAACAGAAGTATTCATTCATACATTCCTCCAACCGTTATATACTAGGAATTAACTATGTGTCAGCATTATTTGGGGTGTTGAGAATACAATAATAAAGAAGATAGATACATTCCTTGTGCTCAGAGAGCTTACATTCTATTAGGGATACACACAATCACTTTCAAATCACTTTCAAATAGTAGTAAGTGCTAAGAAGAGAATGGGATATGACGGCGAGGGATGGGAGGCAGCTTTAGATAGAGTAGTCAGAAAGCCATCTCTGAGGTGGCATTTGAGCAATGATAAAAATGATGATAGCCATCAATGCTAACATTTGAGGGAAGTACATTCTCGGTAAAAGGAATAACAAGTATTAAGTGTTTTTTGAGGCACAACCAAAAAAAAGTTAGTTTGACCAAAGCAATGTATGCAAGGGGGAGTGAAAGTTAATAAAGTTGGAGAGAGAACAAAGCCTCAAATTAAGTAAGCCATTGTAGAAATTTAAAATTTTTCCTGAGTGATATAGGAGGCCACTGGAGGGGTATTTAGCAGAGGAAAGAATCAATATAATTTTTACTTTATAATGATCACTGCACGCTGTGTGAGGAATGCCTTGCATTGGTGTGAGAGTGAAACAGGGAACAAATTGAGAAGCTATTTGCTATTGTACTGGTCTACGCTAAAGCAGATGTTACTTTACATGGATGAATGGATGAATAAGTAAATGAATGAATAAATAAACAAATTAACAATAAAATGAATAGATTAAAAAGAAGTTGATAAGTAAATTAACGAAGAAACAAATGAGAGAAAGAAAACAACGAAGGAGGAACAAGAGAAAAGAAGAGAAACACATAACTGATGATATGCAGTCCCTTTAAACTTGTTTGTCATTCTTAGTGATTCAAAACAGGCAAAACTCCCAATCACTGCCAGCTGCGGCTTTAGTTGATGCTTTAATGAAACATTGAATATAACAACAGTGCTGGAATAAAAACAGTTTCATGCACTTTCTTTTTGTCATTCGCTGGCATTTTCCCTAAACAATTCTGTCACTAAGAAATATGTTTATCATTTCTCTACAGTATAAAGCAATCCCAATAACACCATAATTATTAAAATAGAAAATTGTTATGCCATTTTAATGTTTTTTTGTTCAAAATTACCTGAAAAAATGTTTAAAAATTTTTTTAAAAGAACTTTAATACCACATTTTTTTTTTTTTTTTGGACAGAGTTTTGCTATTGTTGCCCAGGCTGGAGTGCAATGGTGCAAATCTGGCTCACCGCAGCCTCCGCCTCCTGGGTTCAAGCGATTCTCCTGCCTCAGCCTCCCGAGTAGCTGAGATTACGGGCATGCGCCACCACGCCTGGCTAATTTTGTATTTTTAGTAGAGACGGGGTTTCTCTATGTTGGCCAGGCTGGTCTGGAACTCCCGACCTCAGGTGATCCGCCCGCCTCTGCCTTCCAAAGTGCTAGGATTACAGGCATGAGCCACCATGCCCAGTCTTAATACCACATCTTAATGTGTAGTTCTTTTTTACCCCTTCAACCCTTGGCTACAAAATCAAATTGTATTCACAGATTCACAAATGTCTTTATGAATGCTCTAACCTTAAAGCACATCATGAAAAACATGCATAGAAAACTTGAATTTAGTTTTAACCAAGAGGGAATGTATAGTAATATGTACCATTTGTCTGTCTTACAGTTTTCAATACAGTTAGCATAGATTTCCCTGTCAAAGGAAATTGTTTTTGGTCCATCAGCCAGGAATGTGTAAAGGGAACTGGCTACCATTTGTGCATCTGCTATGTTCAATGTCTCTAAGGTGCAGTTTATTTGGCAGGACGTCTTCTAAAAACAGCATGGTGCTCATCGTGGCTGCCAACCCGAGGAACCTAACTAACCCGAGGAACCTACTGAACACAAAGGGGTTTCTATCTCCTTATTTTGCTCCTATGTAAATTAATTAGTAAACATTTGGCTTTCATAAAGCCAAGAAAAAGAATTATACAATGTCAAAGTAGAATTAATTACTATTTGACTTTTTTAAGGCTCATTTTGAAAAACAAAAGAAAAGGAGAATAAACCAAAAACAAATAAAATGGCTCTCTATAGAAACAAGGTATTGTGAATAGTAAATGTAAAAGATAAGACAAAGAGCAAGACATTCCTGAACATAATTGTTTTGTTTTCTGAACTATGCATGCGTTACATTTGATCAAAAAACAGATTTGCATAAAAAGCCATAAACATTCTAAAATTGAAAAAATTAAAAATAAGGTAATTTAACTCTATACCAAATCAGTAACATTATCATACAGAGAAAATTACTTCAATAGGCTTTTGAACACAATACACTGAGTATACATTGTTAACACTACTTTTACACTTAATTCACTATTTTCATGTTTATATAGATATGGTAAATTTGAATCTATTTTATGTATGATATAGAAGAAACAAATGTGGTGTTTTTAAAACATGGTCATAATTACTTTGCTATTCCTCTCTTCAAGAAATGAAGTTTAATTCCCTTCCCCATGAGTGTGGGCTGGATTTAGTGGCTTGCTTCTAATAAATAGAATTTGGTGGATGTGAACAGAGTGCCATTTCTGAGACTTGGTCTTAAAAGGCATTGTGGCTCCTCATTGTTCTTTCTCTTCAATCACTCTTTAAGGGTGCATAAGCAAAACATGTCATGGCTTAGGAATAATTACGCAGAGGTCAATTTGGTAAGAAAACGAGGATTTATGCCAGCAGCCAGTGAGAAACTGAGGTCTGAGACTCATCTTGGAGGTATATACTCTAGCCCCGGTGCCCAGTTAAGCCTTCAAATGACTACAGCCCTAACCAACAATTTGCAACCTCCTGAGAGATTCTGAACCACAAATGCCCAGCTAAGCTGCTCTTAAATTTCTGATCCGTAGAAGCAATGTGCCCTAAGTGTTTGTTGCCTAAAGCTGCTAAGTTTTGGTGTAATTTATTATGTGGCAATCAGTAACTAATTTGTAAATAATTAAAATATATATTCATACATCTATACATAGATATAATAAGAGATGCTATGGTTTGAATGTTTGCTCCCCCTCCAAAATTTATGTGGAAACTTAATCCACAGTGGAACAGTTTAAAGAGGTGGAGCCTTTAGCAGGTGATTGGATGATAAGAACTTCACCCTTGTAAATAAGGTTCAGGTCTTTATGAAATAAGTTTTACACAGTGTTCTGCCCTTTTGCCCTTCCTTCCCTTTTTCCAAGTGAGAATACAGAGTTTGCACCCTATGGGGAATGCAACGACAAGGCTCCGTCTTGAAAGCAGAGATTGGGCTCTCACCAGATATCAAACCTGCCAGCCCCTTGATTTTTGACTTTCTAGCCTCCTGAAATGTGAAAAAATAGATTCCTTTTGTTTATAAGCTAGTCAGTTTCACGTATTTTGTTATAGCAACACAAAAAGACTAAGGCAGAAATTGGGACCAGAAGTGGAATGTTGCTGTAACAAATATCTGTAAACGTGAAAACATCTATGGAACTGGGTAATTGGTAAAGGCTGGAACAGTTTTGAAGTGCATGCTGAAAAAAGCCTAGATGGCATGAATGAATCATTGAGGTCAATTCTGGTGAAGGCTCAGAAGAAGAAAGTTGTAGAAGGAGCCTCTGTCTTCTTAGAGATTATCTAAGTGACCGTGATCAGAGCGCTGACAGAAATATGGGCACTAAAGTCCCTTTTGATGAGGTCTTACATGGGAGTGAGAAATATCTTATTAGAAACTGGAAGGAAGGCCATACTTGTTACAAGGTGGCAAAGAACTCAGCTGAAGTATGTCCATGTCCTAGTGCTTTGTGGAAGGCAGAATTTAAGAGTGATAAACTGGGAAATTTGGCAGAAGAAATCTCTAAGCAAAGTGTTCAGAATCCCGCATGGCTCCTCTTGACTGTTTATAGTAAAATATGAGAAGAGAGGAGTAAATTAAAGATGGAAATTACATTCAAAAAGAAAGCAGAACTTAAAGATTTAAAAACATTCTTAGCCTGGACATGTAAAAAAAGTATAAAATAAAAATATATATCTGGGAGACTATACCAAGGGTATGGCCAAGTGAATATTTGATAAGGAGATAAATATGAATACAAGGAAGTGAGATGTTATTCCTCAAGACAATGGAAGAATGTATTAGTTCATTCTCATGCTACTAATAAAGACATATCTAAGACTGGGTAATTTAAAAAAAGAAGAAGAGGTTTAATGGAGTCACAGTTCCACATGGTTGAGGAGGCCTCACATTCATGGTGGAAAGTGAAGGGAGGAACAAAGGCACATCTTACATGGTGGCAGGCAAGAGAGTATGTGTGGGGGAACTGCCCTTTACAAAACCATCAGATCTTGCGAGACTTACACTGTCATGAGAACAGCACAGGAAAAACCCATCCCCATGATTCAATTACTTCTAACTGGGTCCCTCCAACAATAAGTAGGGATTATGGGAGCTATAATTCAAGAGGAGATTTGGGTGGGGACACAGCCAAAACATATCAAATAATGACCCAGAAGGCATTCTGGAGATTTTTGGTGCCACCATTCACATCACAGGCTCAGAGTACCAGGACACTGAGGGCAGAACAGTTTTAAGAAAAATGCGCAGGGTGACCATGAAACCTTGAGGCCCACTCTTAAACACTGCCTCAAGTCTCTGCTCCCTGCATTGCAGTGCAGTGATTTTTAGCCACCCCAACTGTGGCCAAAGTGGGCCCATGTACAGCTCAGTCTGTTGCTCTAAAAGGCACAAGACATAAACCATGGCAGCTTCCATGTGTTGCTAAATCTGAAGGTGCACAGAGCTGTGGAGGCATGGCTACTCCCTCTGAATTTCAAAGGATGCCTCCAAGAGCCTTGGGGCTCAGACAGAGAAATGCTGCAAAAGTAGGACCATCACAGAGAATCCTCGGTGGGGCAATGCCTAGTGGACTCACAGCTTAGGAACCATCCCCAAGATCCATAGAACTGTAGATCCACCAGTATGCAACTCCAGCCTGGGAGAATTACAGGACATGGGCAGTAAGTCATGAGAGCTGCATAGCCCTCACTGAGCAAAGCCACGGGTGTGGGGTCCTCTGGAGCCCTGGGGACCCAACCACTGCCACAGTGCATCTGGAAGGTGAGCCTGGGAGTCAGAAATAATTATTTTCAAGCCTCTAGATTTGAAATCGTTTGTCTTACCAGGTTTTGGACTTACTTGGAACCTATTATTCCTTTCTTTGTTCCTATTGCTTCCTTTTAGAATGGAAATGGCTGTCCTATGCTTGTCCCAACATTGTATTTCAGAAGCACATAACCTCTTTGATTTCACATGCTCACAGCTGGAGAGTAATTTTCCTTAGAATGAATGACACATTGAGTCTCACTCATATCTGAATGGATAATAATTAGATGAGACTTTGGATTTATACTTTAAAATTTATGTTAAAACAAGTTAAGAATCTTAAGGCTATTGAGATGGAATAAATATGTTTTGTATATGAGAAAAACATGCATTTGGGTAGGGGCATAGGGACAGAATACTATCATCTGAATATTTCGTTACCTTCCAAAATTTATGTTGAAACTTAATTCTCAATGCAACAATATTAAGAGATAGGGCTTTTAAAAGGTGGTTACGTTATGAGGGCTCCCCCTTGTGAATGGGATTAACACTGTATTGTATCTTTGTTAGTGGTGCTCATTTTTATTGCTTTGTTAAGGTAAATTAAGAGAAAAGCCCCCAAAATTCAAATTGAATTGGAAATATTAATATAAAGTCATTATTAGTGTTTGAATTTGAATTGCACAAAAAGCTTTATTTGAAAGATGGGGACAACCAAATGGCTTATCTCTAAGTTCCTAGAGGCATCGGCATCAGGCTCACGGCAACTGGGTGTCCTGTGGACAGGAGATACCCAAGGTTGGGGACCCTAAGCCAGAAGTCAGATCACACAATCTGCTGCATTGGGACAGGGCATCTGGGCCAGGGGCCACAGTGCCTGTCAGAGCCTGGGTTTTACCCATGACATTGAGACAGTGGGTGGTGAGCTAAGGCTACTGGTGGCTCTAGGTGCTGAATTTCATCCACAGCCACAAACAAAGCCAAGGGTTATTTACAACCAACACTGGACATGTTTAAATACACTGAAAGATCTAAAAAAAATCAAGTGATGATGGTCCACTAGCAGTGAGCTCAGCTAGCACCTAGCATATTTCTAAATATTATTTCTCACTCAAAAGAAGAGGGCTTGTAACAACAGTAAATTCTTCCAGATTCTAAAATATCTAATCATGGCAGTAGCCAAGAAAGTACTCGAAGACTAAAAGTGTTAAGTCAAAATGACAAAGAAACTGTCTTAAACGGACTCCAAATTTGAAAAAAGAAAGCATCAGAAAGAATAGTTATTATTTTTGCCTTTAAAATACTAAGTAAAGATTCATAATTTCATAATGATAGTCAATGACACAGAGAGATAATTTTGCCACCATTGAAGGTAACTACTAGATATCAGTGTATTACTCTGAAATCCAGAAAGGAAAAATGCATTTACTCTGCCAAAGTTCTTCACCCGCTGATGAAGGAATACTCTTCACAGAAGAGGTAATTATTAAAGAAGAAAAGAAAATAGAGTTACAAAATCACCATTTTGCAACATTCAATGAAATAACTCATGTAATAATCATCAATAGATGCTAAAATGATTAATAAAATATTTGTGGAGAATGGGATATTCACATAATCCCAAATTATCAATTCTCAGATTATTTGCTAATTGTCAATAAAAAGCATATCTTAACAGTGGAGACCCTGGCAGTCATTACCTTAGCAAGGGAATAAAAATGAGCATCACTAATAAAGATACAATAGTGTTGTGTGGCTGTGTTGTTATGTGATGAAATGCTAAGTATACCACATCACATATAAATTATTCTCACCAAAACTATTTAACTTAAATCTAACAAAGTATTTCTTCTCAATTTTCAGGAAATCCTGGGGATAAACAAGTTAAACAATACCACATGACCAAAAATAACTGAATATATTGTATTAGTCTGGGTCCATTCAAAAGACAGAGACTATGCAGTAAATCTAGATTGTAAATTTAATGTAAATAATTGTTGAGCTATTAATGGAAAATCATTTTAAAGATATCTCTAAGAAATCTCTAAGAGATACTCTAGAGATACTCTAGATTTGAGGGAGAGTACTCAAAAAAGGACATCCCCGGAAGCGAGGGTGTCCTTCTCAAGCCTGGCATTGAGATCTTGTGGGGAAGCTGTAGTTGTAGCTTTCTGCTAGTGGAGAAGGAAGAAGCTGGTCTACAGTTAATAGGCAAGAAGGAAATAACTCCACAGGTGAAGGGGAATGGGGGTTAGTGGGCTGGATCACAGAGGGAGTTGAGCAATTGCTCAGAGTCTAAGGCCTAGAGTGTGCAACGTCTTCAGAGAAAGGGCAGTGACAAGGTTGTCATCAGGCCTGAGGCAGGGCTATGAAGTTGCTGAGGAACTGTACACACTGGGAATGTGAACGGGACAGGGAACCATCAGATGTTTTCAAATATGTCTTCACATCTTTGAACAACCATGCAGCGGGAGTAATAAAAAAAACAACCAAAATGCAGCACACTTGAAAAGAGAGAAGCCACCTTCTACCTGTCATATCCCTCCAACATCCTCTATTGACGATGCTGAAAATCAGGTTCATTGTAAAAGAAAATGCTATCTAGTTCATTATCTCAGAGCAGATACTAAAGTTGGATTTGGATTTGAAAGTCAATGAACCCGTAACTGGCACATACACGAATCCAGAATGAGGAACATACTACAACTGGCCTGGCCTTTTCAATGTGTCACTGTCATAGTAATAATAAAAGGCAAGATGAGAGGGCTATTATAAATTGAAAATAGAATAAAATGACATAACAAACAATTTCATAAATGAACCTACATTGGATTCTGATTTAAAAAGTAGAATTACAGAAAACAGTTGGGGAAATTTCAGTAATATCACAGAGCTAAATAATATCATGAAATTGCTAATTTCTTTATGTGTCATAATGGTGTTGTATGTAGTTAGGAAAATGTCTGTGTTAAATTATTTAGAATTGAAGTGTCATGGCTATTGTAATTTAGTTTTAAATGACTCAGCAAAATATAAATGTGGCATGTGTTTGCTGTATATGTTGATAGATAAAGCAAACATTGCAAAGTCTTAGCAATTATGGAAACTAGGTGGGAAACACCTATTGTTCCTTGTACAGTTTTTTTCAAATTTTTGATATGTTTGAAAATTTTAAAAATATAATGTTGGAAAAATAAAAGATAACATAGTATTTTCAAATGATGTAGTGTTTGCAACTGACATTTTTGCAGAGAGCTGGCCCCTCACAATATCCCCCTCACCCCTTTCTCTAGGAATGCTTCTCAAATATACAGTGCTAGGACCCAGCCAAAGCTGGGAATGTGGAATTTTGCATTAACAAGTACAGAGAATGTGGATCACTCCACTCTGTCATATTATTCACAGAGCCCTCTGTCTCCCAAACAAGTTCAAGACTTCCTGCTGCTGGTCTCCAGAGCTTCCCCGATTCCTACCTCTTAAAAACTCTTGGTCGAGGAGGATCTAGAACTAGAAATATCATTTTACCCAGCCATCTCATTACTGGGTATATACTCAAAGGATTATAAATCATGCTGCTATAAAGACACATGCACACGTATGTTTATTGTAGCACTATTCACAATAGCAAAGACTTGGAATCAACCCAAATGGCCATCAGTGACAGACTGGATTAAGAAAATGTGGCACATATACACCATGGAATACTATGCAGCCATCAAAAAGGATGAGTTCATGTCCTTTGTAGGGACATGGATGCAGCTGGAAACCATCATTTTGAGCAAACTATTGCAAGAACAGAAAACCAAACACCGCATGTTCTCACTCATAGGTGGGAATTGAACAATGAGATCACTTGGACACAGGAAGGGGAACATCACACACTGGGGCCTATTGTGGTGGGGGAGGAGGGATAGCATTAGGAGATATACCTAATGTAAATGACGAGTTAATGGGTACAGCACACCAACATGGCACATGTATGCATATGTAACAAACCTGCACGTTGTGCACATGTACCCTAGAACTTAAAGTATAATAATAATAATAATAATAAAAGTCTTGGTTGGTTACCTTTACCTTGGATTCTCCCAAGCATTTTGAAATGTCCACCAAAATGCTTTCATTAAATTCTCTTTTACATTTGCTAGACTAAGTAAAGTCCATTTTTACTACTGGATGCCACAAAAAAATACAGTAATATGGAACAGTTTAGTAGAATAAAGCCAAGGTTTTCCACCTAGTAAAAAATAGATACATATCATGGCTGAGGAACATATTTGTGGTTTTTGTAGAAAAAAAATAATGTTTTACTAATTTATAAATTTATATCTGCTTCTTTTTTCTCTTAGGCGTTAAAACTTGAGTTCTTCTGCAACATTCAGTCCTTCGTGCTTATCGATAAATGGTAACATTTGCAAACAAAGCACAAGTCTCTTTTAAGTCTTAAAATTATAACTCTTCCTATACACAAAATTTTTAATCCTTCATCTAAAATGTAAAAAAGCCTGATGTGTACACTTGCTAATGAGTTTTCTGCTACACATATCAGCTTCAGTTTAATCTTTAGCTATAATATATGTCTCTATTTACATTTTGATGTCCTCTCATCTGTATGTATAGGTGTGACTGAAAAGACAAATGTCAGAATAATCATCTTTTTCACACATCGTATATACAAAGACAGCCCTTTGGAATCATGTCTGCAGTTACTGAAAGAGCCTGCTTTGCTTTTTCCTTTATGTGTGAAATTCTTGTTTGGTCTGAAATCCTTACTAACAAAAATAGATTCCATTCTTTAAAGTCACACTCCAGATAGAGTTCAGTGGTTCATTTATTTTACAGATGCATATGGTTACACTTTGTTGCTCAAACGATATGCATGTATTTTTTACAGAAGGTTGCTGGGATTAAAAAAAAAAAGTTGGAGGCAAAGAGAACTGGTTTCAAACCTCAGTTGTGCTATCTACTGTGTGACCTTGGAAAATTCACACCTGCTCTGCCTTTGCTGTTTCCTTATGTGTACAACAGGAAAAGCAATGCATTCTTCTCAGGGTTGCAGGGTTGCCATGAAGTTTAACAGAATGTATGTAAAGCACCTGACCCAGAGGTTATATGTATGTTGCTCTATATATATGATTCTGTGTAGCAGTATCTGTTAACTTGTTTTACAACTCCAATGCACCCAAGGGTTATACATAGTAATAATGCTCCAAAACAGCAGTGATTTACATTTGAATTGGATATACTGTCTTTCCTAGACAGGTTTATCATGATCATGAAGATTGCATAGTTTGAAAAAAGCCTAATTCTGATATTTTTCCTCCCTTCTTCACTCAGAACAACTTTGGAAGATACTGACAATAATAATAGCTAACATACACACAGTAATGCCAATGTTTAGGAACCTCTTCTAAGTATATTACATAGCTTATTTAATTCTCTCAATAACTCTTTGAGGTAGGAGGACTTTGTTTATTTTAATTTTACATAAAAGGAATGTGGCCAGGTGCAGTGGCTCACGCCTGTAATCCCAGCACTTTGGGAGGCTGAGGTGGGTGGATCACGAGGTCAGGAGATCAAGACCATCCTGGCTAACGTGGTGAAACCCCATCTCTTCTAAAAACACAAAAAATTAGCCAGGCGTGGTGGCGGGCACCTGTAGTCCCAGTTACTGGGGAGGCTGAGGCAGGAGAATGGCGTGAACCCAGTGTCAGGCCTCTAAGCCCAAGCTAAGCCATCATATCCCCAGTGACTTGCGCGTATACATCCAGATGGCCTGATGCAACTGAAGATCCACAGACATGAAAAATAGCCTTAACTGATGACATTCCACCATTGTGATTTGTTTCTGCCCCACCCTAACTGATCAATGTTCTTTATAATCTCCCCCACCCTTAAGTTTCTTTCTAATTCTCCCCACCATTGAGAATGTACGTTGTGAGATCCGCCCCCTGCCCCCAAAACATTGCTCTTAACTCCACCGCCTATCCCAAAACCTATAAGAACTCATGATGATCCCACCACCTTTGCTGACTCCCTTTTCGGAATCACCCCGCCTGCACCCAGGTGAAATAAACAGCCATGTTGCTCACACAAAGCCTGTTTGGTGGTCTCTTCACACGGACACGTGAAACACCCAGGAGGCAGAGCTTGCAGTGAGCCAAGATTGCGCCACTGCACTCCAACCTGGGTGACAGAGTGAGACTCTTGTCTCAAAAAAAAAAAAAAAAAAAAAAAAAAAAAAGAGGAGTGTAAGGCTCAGAGATGTAACTACTGTACAGACAAAGCTTGTAAAAGACAGAACCAAAATTTAAATCCAGGCATGGATCCAGAATCCATGCTGTAAGTTGCTTTATTAAACCAAATGAAATTTGTATAGACTGAAAAATATAATGTGACATTATAGGCTGTTTCTGTTCCTGTATGTGTTTAATAATAACGAAGTTATAAGCCTCTGAAAGTACAGGTTAATAATAGAAGTCTGTTCTCAATTATAACACCAGCTTGAGTTTAGAGCAGAGTACTGAAATAATACTGAAACTCATTACTTATCCAATTCTTTTTTTCCCTATTTATGTTTAGGGAGCCATAAGTAGAAAATAGCAATCACCCTCCCACATCCTCTAAATTATAACCAGATTGTTTTATTGCTTATAACATCAGCATTAACGAGCTTCCCTTGGACTTTTTAGCCTTATGTTAATAGTTTCATAGGGAAGGCTTAAGATAAGATAATAGAAAAAAAGGCACAAACTTGAGCAACTATCTTCTTCTGGCAACGGGCACTGTCGGGCTAACCTCAATACCTGAAGCAGAGTACCAGTGAAAAGGTCTTTGCCCCGAGCTTAGAAAGAGGTAGGAATAGAGTGCTCTCCTTAGACTCTCATATCAGAATTTGTCTCCAATGCTTTATGATAAAGAAACCAGCAAACGTAAAATGGAATTGTTCCCTCGGGTGGTACAGAGATTTTTTGATCCAGATTAGGTGGGGAGCTGTGGGACACAGATTGTTCATCATTTTTCAAAAGGACATTTCACTTACAGCCTAAGAAGTGTTAATGAAGCATTCACACTTTTACCAAGTGAAAAAGCAATAGAAAAACAGCTCTTTCAATCTCTGTTCAGAAATGCTCAGCAGTAACACACAGACTGCTCCCATGCAATCTTCACACAGAAGTAGCATTAAAAGATGAAAGAAAAAGTGGGCTCTCAAAATAGAAAATATATATATATATATATATAAAAAGAAAAACACCCACATACCCACACATTCCCCTTACACACACACACACACACACACACACACACACACGTTTTGTTTCTTCTCAATCTTACTTCTAGTGCATTAATGAATACATCATGAATGCAGAATTTCTGGAAGATACCTCCTTCAAGAAAGGCATTTTCCAGCATCTTTGCATGAAATGAATCCATACCACAAAGAAAACAATTAGAGATCAGGCATTCACTTCTCTGTAAACTGTTGTTGATGGAATTGTATGAATGAACAACAAAACCTGTTTTATCAGGCAACTTTCACTAGCTCATATCACCAGTATCAAAGACTTTATATCACAGCATATGCTCCCTTTTTGCATTTATTAGAGGTATTTATGCTGTCTATAAATTATTCATACAAACTGTTACAAGTCACTAAGAGGCAGGAGAGAGAGGACAAGCTGCCAAATATTACATTGTCTTGAAAGAGGCCATTTTAAGCAATCATCCTTAAGCATTTTTTGAAATAAGATATTTAGGACTTATTCAAGACATGTGAGACAAATCCTCTGACAAATTGTGAAGCTTATTCTTATTCTTGTCCACTCCTCTGCTTAATCTTTTCATACTCCTTTAGTGGAAAGTTTTCAGGACCTTTATTTTTGGTACTACATGCATATTAAGAAGGTAGAACAAGAAAAGGAAGGGCATTTTCTACCTTGCAAGAAAACATACAGGCTCATGTATCTGAATAGCTTCCAGATTTTCTGCTTAATATTTGTTATCCTCCCAAAATGACACAGATGGTGGAAATCTCAGGCAGCAGAGCTGTTGGATGGGGGCAGAAGGTCAGACAAATAGTCCATAGTTTAAGGAGTGTGGCCCTATATACCTGTCTCTGCAGGGCCTGCCTTATTACAGATTAAAATGTTATGGATATTGCACAACCTCAATAATCTAATTGACCATCACTTCCTCATTACTCTCTTGTCAGCAAGGACCATTTATTGTTGTTGTTGTTGTTGTTGTTTTTCTAAAAAGATATGCAAAGCTCACTCTTCAGGGAAAAAGAGAGTTGGGAAATATGGAGGCAAGAGTTGACAATTCTGCTGTCACATCATCTTAATACCATTTTGTTTTATGTATTCTACAGTGAACCTATTGTCTAGACCACAATAAACAAGTATTTTTAAATGATGCATTGGTTTCAAGTTACACAGATTTGATGAAAGGCTCATGGATAAAACTATCTGCATCACTTAGAATTTCTCTCTAGGGCGATTGCTGCTCAAGTATATGATGGAATCAATGTGATATGGGTTGGATCAGCTCTCAGGCACTTTACTGGAATTCTTCATACTTGTATTTAATGTACTTTTGAAAACGTTCATTTTAATCCCATGTATATGTAGTTGGAGTGGAAAATGCACAGATCTTCATTTTATAGTTTATAATGGACACACTTTTTCTCCACAACTCTCAGATGCAAGAAATGTCCCATCTCTACACATTTTCCTAAATCAAATTCTATCCTCCTCTATGCTCCCACTTGTTAGAGCACAAAGATGACCGATACCAGTGATGATTTTGACTCTTCCCTAAGGCTAGAGTCTCAGAGTGACAAGAAAATGTATATAAGCTTCCTATGACTTTCATTCCACTTTGATAGCCACTGAAATGCTCATTATTTAAGTCCTTTCGGTTTATTTTGGAAAACCATTGCTTACCCTCCCTCCATGTTTCTGTGGGACATGGGAAACTTTGTCAAGTCTCCTAGGTGATGTTATCTGTGAGGAACTTGTCACAAATAACCCAAAATACATATCCCTACCCTAGTTTCAACTAGAATATTCCCTCACTATTCGCTGCCTCAGAGCAAACCAATTAAACTACCTCGACTTTCAACAGTAGCCTCTCTTCCTTCACCCTGGATTAGCCTCCACCCTATAATCAAACCCTGGATCTTCTTGATACTCTAAACTCCTGTTTTGGGCGCTAAAAAACATACACTGTTAAGCACCTCATGAAGCAACCACACAAGATTCAAACTTGCCTACTTTTTTTTTTTTTTTTGAGATGGAGTTCGCTCTGTCCCCCAGGCTGGAGTGCAGTGGCGCGATCTCGGCTCACTGAAAGCTCCGCCTCCCGGGTTCATGCCATTTTCCTGCCTCAGCTTCCCAAGTAGCTGGGGCTACAGGTGCTCGCCACCACGCCCAGCTAAGTTTTGGTATTTTTAGTAGAGACGGGGTTTCACTGTGTTAGCCAGGATGGTGTCGATCTCCTGACCTCGTGATCCGCCCACCTCGGCCTCCTAAAATGCTGGGATTACAGGCGTGAGCCACCGCACCCGGCCCAAACTTGCCTACTTTCACAGGACAGAAAAAAAAAACAAAAACAAAAACAAAAAAAAAAACACAGAAAAACAACTCTCTCATTCTTTGAAGTCTCCTGAAGCAAAAAGAAGAACAAAATGAAAAAAAAAAAAAAAATCATCAAATAATCCTGACCTAAATATTTGGTGAGTGTGCAGTCAGTGATTAATGAAGTCAAGTCTGTAGGTTCTATCTTTAGCTGGGCTAATTAGCATTACAGTATTTTAGACACAGATTGTACCTAAAACTGTAAATATTTTGCAAATCTGTGCATCTAGTCACAAGGATTACTGATGGTAGATGTTTCAGCACAAATGTCTAACTCGTGAGAAGCATGATGTAAAGTTATATGCATCTTTTTATTTTAAGTACCACTTAGAATACAGTATGTGTTTCATAGACATTTGTTCAATTGAACTAAGCTGAATTGAATTAAAATTGATCATCATTAAATGAAAGTAGGCTGAGCAACAGTCACTTTTAGTCCCTTTACCTAATGTAGATAATATTACAGAGTTAGAAGTATAGTTTAACAGCAAAATAAGAAGCTGGTAGCAAAACCTATGTACAAATATTTAAAAAATATTCTGGATTGGCAAAACTTTTCTAAAGCAAACAAGAACTATCTTAAGTTATTTCACTCCTGGAAAAACTCATTTTAAAGATAAATGAGCATTTTCATGTTTGGGAGATGTTGATTTAAACCATGATGCTTGAAACTTGAGGCTTGAATGAAAAGAGTTCATGTTTTGATCGAGAATTAGAAATAGAGATGGGTATTCACTTAATTGGAGAGGGCATCTACCAACCCAGTAGGATTTTTAAAATCACACTCATCTTCATGACCTCAACATTATTAGAATGCCTTTAACAAAGATCAAATATTTCTTTCCACAGTCAGAGTCATTGACTTAATTTCTACTGCACTGGGAAAGGGAGTAGAGTCATAATTTCACAGTATTTGCCTTAGTCTGGTTGGGCTGCCACAACAAAATACCATAGACTGTGTAATTTAAACAACAGAATTTTATTTTCTCACAGTTCTGGAGACTGGAAGTCCAAGGCCAGGGTGCCAGAATGGTCATCTTCTTGTGAGGGCTCTTTTTCTAGCTTATAGAATGTTTCCTTCTTACTAAATTCTCACAAGGCAGGAGGAAATAATCCGCTGGTGTTTCTTCTTATAAGGTCACCAATCCCATCATGAGGGCCCCACCTCCTAAAGGCCCCATCTCCAAATATCACCACATTGCCAGTTACGACTTCAACATATAAATTTTGGAGGAACAAAAACACTCAGTCTATGATACCCTTTTCTGAAAACAGCCTTTGATATTATGGTATAGAAAAAGCAAACCAAGGACCTGTGGCTGGGAAAAGAGAGTACACTATAGCGAAAGAGAAAATGATCAGAAAAGAAGATTAATGGAACAAAAACAAAACCAATCTACTTCAAAAGTGTGTGGTCAACCCAAATATTTTAAAAATGTGGCTGGGCGTGGTGGTTCACGTCTGTAATTCCAGCACTTTCGGAGGCTGAAGCGGGCAGATCACCCGAGGTCGGGAGTTCGAGACCAGCCTGACTAACATGGAGAAACCCCATCTCTACTAAAAATACAAAATTAGCTGGGCGTGTTGGACCATGCCTGTAATCCCAGCTACTCGGGAGGCTGAAGCAAGAGAATCCCTTTAACCCGGGAGGCAGAGTTGCGGTGAGCCAACATCATGCCATTGCACTCCACCCCGGGCAAAAAGAGTCAAACTCCATCTCAAAAAAAAAAAAAAAAAAAAAAAGCTACGCTTGTCAGGATTATTGTTCCAAATTATTATATAAGTATTAATAATATACCTCGAGCTTTCTATCTTACTATATAAACTAACCATATTCCATTTAAAAAGTCCAATATGACATATTCCAAAATGATACAGAATATTGACATAATTTCTACAGTATTCCAAAATAGTCAGTTATTTTGATTACAATATTGTCTTGTTTGAGACTTTTTACATGGTAATTTTCCACCCACCCCTTGCCATGCCAGAATTTTGTCCTGTTCATGTTTGTATCATGCATAGATAGTATAATATTTGGCAAACACTAGATATTTTAAAAATAATTATAGGGATGAAAAATAAAAACCAAAATGTCTGTTGTTACTGTTAAAAATCCTAATTTGTTTTTGCAACGGGATAACAATTTTGGTTTTCTGTTTTTACATAGCAAAATACCATTGGTTACTTACTTCTCTAATCTTTCTTGCTATATCTTAATTCAAAATTATCTATCAAAATTATTTCAAAGTAAAGAGATAGTGAGGCATTATTTTAAAGATAGAATAAAATCGATAAATTTAGCCTCTGCTGCCGTATTGTTGGTAATAAGTGAATGATACAGTAATATTTAAATGAGTAGTCTATCAAAAAAAATTTGAATTGAGAGAAGTGATTTTTTTCCATTCATCACAACTATACATTGCTCTGAGGGGACATAGTATTATTCAAAGAAAGTGTAACACTTGGAAAAAGCATTGTGGACTCAGCTTTGGACACAGTCCAGAAATATTTTTAAGTGTCATGATTTTCATTAAGCTTTACTTATGGATGCCACATGTATTAGTATATTTTTTTAAAGGAGTTTATTCCCAGCTGTGTTTTCATCACAGAGCCTGTATTTAAGCTTTTCTTTTAAATCTGCTTTTAAAATTGAGAGAAACCTTCATAATTTCATAATTTCTCCAATTTCCAATTCTGAATCAAATCATTATGGATATTTATGTTGGAAACTTAATTATTAATCTTATATCAAAAATCACACAAAGAGGGAGAGGTGTTTGAAGAAATGATTTGTTTTATTATGTGCCTTTATTCTGAGTAAAATTTTCTTTCTTGCAATATGGCCACAAAATAAATCTATTTAAGTTTCCTGTCAACACATGAAAATAAAATTTATTTTCATAATTAATACCCCTTGGTGACTTTCAATGCCATTGCTATGCTTTTTTTTTTTTTTTTTTGGCCTATTGTGGAAGTTATTTAATGAAGCAAATTTAGAACTATATGAAGTCATGATGAACCTTGAAGTTACTCTCTTCACAAGTTATGAAGGGGAGGGTGTATTGAGATCTATTCAGCTACTCTCTAGCTTTTCAGTGAAACAACTTTGCAAATTTTATGACTACTCTCTAACTTTCTCAGGTCTCTACTAAAATAGAATGTTCTCTGATGTTTACCAATATGCAGTTATTCTACTTCCATAAATACACAGTGTGTGAAAAACACCAGCATTTTCTTTGACTTATCTGTGAAGGTCTTCTTCCCTATTTATGGTTAGTTGTGTTGTGTCAACCATGCATTATGGACTCTAACCGAAAGAAGTATGGCCAAATCGAATCCAGGGTAATCTGATGTAGCCACACACACATTTTAAACATTTGCAAAAGTAGTCTGTTTTTTAAATAATAAAAATATATTTGGAAATGTCTGTAAGAAAGGACATCTTACATATTGAAAGGCAGGCTCTGGAAACCTTACCCGTATTATTTTCAATGTATTTTTCTGCCTTTATTTTGGAGCCACCATCTTTATAGACATCAATATCATTATTGGAAAGACAAGAAAGCTTTCAAAGACAGTCATCTTATTGTCCTATGAAGACATTACCCTCTAATATATTTCAAATTTAAATCAAATATTGTGAATGTTCTGATTCTTTTGGACTTAATTTGTTTGTGCCTCCTTTCTACTTACTTGTTCTCCTCAACTCTGTTATTGAAACAAGTGCAACACTGATCTTTTCTTTCCTTCATACGCTTGTTCTTTCATGTCCCATAAATATGACCATTATGAGCACCTATTATTGTTTAGGAAAACAGCCTATCTGCTATACCTGTGAAGCTTTTCAAAGCCTGCTTTTTCATGGCTTATGATATATAATAGCATGCCAGTTAATGAGATGATGAACATGTATTTGAGAATAGATATTTTAAAAAATCCACAGATTTCAGTAAAACATGCTTGCTTTTTTATGTAAAAGTTATATAAAACTTTAAGATAAGTACAACATTTGAAAATCAGAATGTTAAATAGGCAGTATTCATGAATATTTACAGCTCTTAATTTTATCATGTTACATATTTGAAAACAAACAAGAATATTTTTGTTGATGTACTTTTCATTTATATAAATTCATTGAAGTTTTAGAAAATGATCCCAAACTTAAAGTTCAGCAAAGTCTAGTCAGCAAAGTTCAAAAGGTTTAAATAGAAAAGGATTTTTAAATTAAAATGATATTATTACCTTGTTTTGTGATGAATGACAGTGCTACTAATGAAACAATAAACAAGAATTCTGACTATCTGTGTGCCAGTACTACTAATATTTCATTAAGAATCACATTAAAGAATAGTCAAAAGTTTGAAGTATTTAAACCATATAAATAATAGCATTTTTATAACCATAAAATATCAGAGCCAGGAAGGAATTTAGAGGTAAAGAAGTCTAAACGAGTGCATTGCCAAGGTCACCAAGATGATATGTTTAAATCAGAGCCAAAATAGAACGGTGGCAATGAGGGGAAAAGAGAAATTACATATAGTCCCTATTGCTATCCAGGCCTGGTAATGGATCTTTGTATACATTTTCTCACGTAATCCTTCTGACAGCCTGGTGAGCTAAGTAGTGTTATTATCTCTATTATACCACTGAGGTAGCTAAGATTTTGTTAGTAACTCATCCATTGTTGACACAGTAAATTTTGTTGAACCAAGGCAGTCTGACTCCAAAGTTCTTCCTTTTTCCACTATGCCATTCTGCCTCTAGTATTTTTTTTTTTTTTTTTTTTTTTTTTGCTGACTTCCAGTTTAATGTTCCTTTCTTATATTATTTTTCTGATATTGTTGTTGTTTTATGAGAAACAAGACCAGCTAAAAGTGTAAAAATACTGGAAACCCTGCCTTGTCATGGCATCCTATAATATCTATTATAAGATACCTACACTCCTTCGTGTGAAATTTCAAGCATATATAGCAATTATATGAAGATGAGAAATGTTACAACCTTAAAGAAGAATGATAATAATATGCACAACCATTGGGCCTTTCTTACTTTTCTACAGGAGTTGAGTTTAAGATTAAGAAAGAATTAATAATCCAATGGAAATAATATTGAACCTTGGGTTAGGAAGGACAGGAAGAATTGCGCTTCTAGCACAGTGATCACCTTGAGTGCGGCCTCCTATAAAGTTTTACTCCTGTTATTCTTCTCTGAATCTTTGAATTAGAAAATTTGAAAAGTGAGGAAGTTAGACTGTGTCAGAGATTTCCTCAAATCCTCGTAAGCAATGCCGAGGAAATGAAAAAGAGCACAGACCTGGCTGGGCCCCAGGTTCTCCATCTCCTCTGAAGAAGCTGCAACAGTTCCACTTTCTTTGGTTGTACACATAGGATTTCTGTTTAATATTTGATTTGATATAAATATATTTCCACCAAAACCAATAAAAATGAAACCTATTGATTATTTTTAAAGTCTCCTACAGTTTCATATCGTATCTGTGGTTTCATCAGATTTATAATAAAAACTGTTTAAATCTGACAGAAAACAAAAATCTGTTTAAGTGAGAACACCTAGACTATATTTTCTTTTTCCTCCTACCGACACATTTTCCCGAAAACACAACAGTATTTTTCTAGATTCAACTAGTATAACATTTTCTATTTAGCAAGTAATTATCAAAGTTTCTGTGATCTGTCAGTGTGGGTGTAAAGCAGGAAGGGCAGAAAGGAAACTAGAAAATATATACAATTCTTTTTGAAATAGTAAGAATGTAAAAAATTGACTCCTTTAAAACTAGCTGAGAATCAGAAATTTTAATTAAATGGATCCGAACGTGTAAGAATATGCTTCAGACTAACAGGAGAAAGTGTGGTTGTGTGATTTCTCTTGCAATAATGCTTTATCTTTAATTTATTTTTAACCATAAATGTTGGCACTACTCCATTTTTATTAGAAGAATCATACTGCCATCTAGTGGTAACCTTGATTTTTTTTTTTTTTTTTTTTTTTTTTCTTTGCGTTGAAATAAGATGGTTATTTAAACCTGGGAACTCTGTAATAAATTGAAGAAAATTCTCAAAAGCAATATAAAAGTTTCCAAGCATTTGTGTCAGAGAAATTGTAAAACCTTTAAACTGTCATTATGTATCAAAGAACATCAGCTGTATTTTCAATTCCTTTTCTTTTTAGTTACCTAGAATATTTAAAACCGATTTGTACCCTGGTAATATGTAGTTGATAACTGATTTTGATAACCTTGAAGATAAATGTCACTACCAGTTGGTTCATCCTCAGTGTGTTGAAAAGAACTTACAGGAACAACCAGTGCGTCTATCTAGAAAAGCTTGTTTGATGTCATTGAGAAGCTTCCCAGGGAACTTCTGTCTCCATATGTAACTCAAAGATATAGACCTTCAGAAACCATCTTGCTTAATTTCCTTGAGAAGAAACTTAAAGCATGGATAATATGAGAATAGGTCACCACTCTTATAATTTGGACATGTTTTGGTTACCCTTAGCAACCCATTGTACTTCTATCTTAGACGTATTAACACTGGACTAATCACACAATTTGTTATTTCTGTTTTAATAAACGGTAGAATTACACTAGAACACAATGTAAAATATACCGGGATCCAATCATAATCTCCAAAACATAACCCGAAAATGTAAACATGATTATGCCTGTGAAACCTTACTTTTCTCCTTCCTTATTCTTTCTCTGGTATCTTATTTATTTCTATGACTTCAACTGTAATATTTGTAAAGAAGACTCTTGATTCGTGATACATGATCATCTTGGGATATTTGTTTAATCGTCATTGCCTAGTAAGATTTTGAAAGTATAAGTTCTATTCTATTAATTTTTATATAATCTGTAGTGCCACGCATGCAGGATCATCTCAATAAATGCTTGTGGAATGATATTGGAAAGGAAGCAATAATTCCTCAGATATCACTGTGCATATGAGGGAGTGGAAAATGCCAATGTACAAGTAGGATTACGTCACTAATCTCAGTGCATCAATTCGTATAAAACTAAGACACAAAGGAACACACAGTATCAAAGGCACTACTTTGACAATGGGCAAACCATTGTTAGTAAGCTTTTTTTTTTTTTTTTTTTTTTTTGAGACAGAGTCTCGCTCTGTCACCCAGGCTGGAGTGCAATGGCATGATCTCGGCTCACTGCAACTTCTGCCTCCCAGGTTCAAGTAATTCTCCTGCCTCAGACTCCTAAGTAGCTGGGATTATAGGCACGCACCACCATGCCCAGCCAATTTTTGTGTTTTTAGTAGAGACGGGGTTTCACCATGTTGGTCAGGCTGGTCTGGAACTCCTGACCTCGTGATCCACCAGCCTCGGCCTCCCAAAGTGTTGAGATTACAGGCGTGACCCGCGGAGCCCGACCCATTTCTAGTAGTGTTACCAATATCTAGGCATTGACTAAACATAGCAATCCCTTTGCCTCAAACTTGTTATTTTCCAGTCTACTAGAAGTAGAGATACAATTGGAAACAATTACTTTAAAATGACTTTGCTAAATGAATTGTTGAACGCAGCAGTAAATCTATAACAACTAAGAGCAGAATACATGCTTGTTACATTACCCACAGACTATGTCAGTGTTCTGGCTATGTTTATCTACATCCACATTCAATTAAAATGTGATACGTGTCTCTAAAAGAGCTAGAGTTTTTATTAAAATACAAAAATCTATTATGAATGTCACAGTCACTTTACATTTCTCAAAACTCTTATGGTGATTACAAGGTAAGTTTTTATTTGCCGCTTTGTATGAATGAAATACTACTCTGGCAAATGTTTTATCTTCAATCAGATATGGCTCACAGATAGAAGGTAACAGACTCATTGGCCCTGTTAGCTAGCATTCTAATCTATAGTAGTCAATTGTAATAAGTAAAATTAATTGCTCAGTTCAGATGCCATAATTTCTCTGATAGAAATGCTTTCAAGTCCTCTCCTGGGTAGAAAGTGAAAAAGACAGACAGCAAACCAATAAAATTCCACAGCCAATCACTTTGCAAAACTCAGGTTTAAGTTCCACACTTTGTATCCATTAATGAAGAGATGAAGTGAACATCACAAGGGGAACTGAAATTTGTGTTTTTACAGGCTTCAGCAAAGTTAGTATGAAATTTGTCTTCATGAACATCCAAGAATAAGGACATGACCATTAATGTGGAACAGGAAATTTAGCCATAAAGAAACCTGGACAAGAAATGTACTATCAGGTCTGAACTTTCAAACATGGTAATTGTTTGAACAAATTACTAAGAGAAATTATGTGCATCTCTTCCTTGAGACATTTTAAATGCGATATCTTTAAGAACGATGCTTAATCTTATGTCTACTGTCTGGGACAATTTAAGAGAATGATGCTCAGAAACAGGAAACACACTAAATTAAGCCTGGAGCGTCTTTTCAGACGTCTCTTTTACAGTTTACAATATAGTAAAATTTCAATTAACCAGAATGTTTGAAGAAAAGAAAACCCTAAGAATGTCAATGTTATTTGGTGTGAAAACTATAAAGGAAAAATTCCTTAAACTAGAGTCCAGTGTGATAAATTTCGTGTTAGTTATCTGATTCTACTCCCCAGCCACATGAATATAATAATGTTTTTCTTTGATTCAGACTTTGTAAATCTCAGCGTCATCAACATGTCCATCAATTCTTAATATCCAGATTAGGAAAATGACCAAATTAAAGAGATATAGTCGTTGAGCACAGCAAACAGAATTTTTAAATGGATTTCACGTTGCAAATAGGCAAAAGGTCAAGGATAACACAGCTGGGGCTGAACAACTGGCAGGAAAGACTTGCTACTTACCGAAATGGGGAAAACTGAGAGAACTTCATTAGGGTGGAAATATCAGGAGCCCAGTTTACAGTGTGTTCATTTTGAGATGGCCTATTTTCCATTGAGAGGAGATGATGGATAGGCAGCCAGAGTTATGAGTCTGAACTTAAGGTAAGATGCAGATTTGTGCTATAAATCAGTGCTCCCCAAGCTTTTTGGCACCAGGGACCGGTTTCGTGGAATACAATTTGATTCCACGGAGGGGGTAGGGGTATAATTTCGCTGATTCAAGCGCATTACATTCATCATAAGATTTTCATAAGGAACGCACCACCTAGATCCCTCACAAGCTCAGGTCACAATAGGGTTCACGCTCCTATGAGGATCTAATGCCACTGATCTGACAGGAGGTTGAGCTCAGCTTAGCTTGGTTGTCTGCCACTCACCTCCTGCTGTGCCGCCAGTCCAGTCTGTGGCCCAAGGGTTGGGCACCCCTACTATAAATTACCAACCCTCCTATGATCCCTATCTATAATACAATCTAAGTTATCATATCCTACAACACCGGGTCCAAATGAAACCATCAAAAACCTGTTCTCCCCATAAATGATTTTTCCTTACGGTTTACTGTTTACACATAAAAATGTATGCATAATGTATGAAATAATCAATATAGAAATACCCACAGTCTGCATTATCTCATGTAATAATCCAAACAAACCCTAGATCAGAGATTTTTTTTTCCATTCTACTTGATAGATAAGGAAATTGAGATGTAGAGGGTGAGGTAGCTTTGCAAATATCACACAGGTGATAAATTAAGTACTGGTCTACCTGCCTTTAGATCCCCAAATTTTAACCACAACATAATTATGCCTCCTTTGATGATTTTGTTTGACTCCTTTATTTGTGTTATTTTGTTTTTCCTCAGCAGCTGCAGACACACACACACACACACACACACACACACACACACCCCTCTTATTAATCAGTGCATTGGAAGATTACCAGATTACCAGCACTTTCATAGGGGTCAGGTGCTTTTATATTGACACTTGTGGCTTCTTCAATCCAATTTTTCTTTTTCCCTCTCAATGTATTAATTTTGTGTTGGTATATCAGTTGAGAAAAATATTTGTTACACACACACACACACACATATGTATATAAAATCAATATTCTGATATCAAACCATTACAGCAGTAATGATAATTGACAGAATGTTAGGTAGAAAAGAAACTCCAATTAATATTTTGGCATAAAGCTTGCTACAATTCTCTTGTTATTCAGATTCGTTTTTGGTGCTAGCACTTTTGAATGCTGCATGTATACTTTCAAGAAATAATTTAATATGTTCTTCAGCTATGTTTCTACTTAGAAGAACAATGAAAACAAAGACAAAAGTACGCATTCTGGTTGATATTTTTTCACAAATAATATGTTTTCACTAGGTTGAGCCACAAATTTTTTTCTTCAATTTCTATTTGTACTCAATGAGGACCAACTTATAAGCCCATCTATACTATATTTATTTTAATTGATTTTCTATGTCATCTTTTTTAAAGCCACCGGTACTTGAAGTTTCAAAATCATATTCAAAACTTGCCTGAGTAAGATGTTATGAATGATTATCCTGTTTTACAGCTGAAGAGCCTGAGATTCAGAGAAAATAGGTGGTTCTCCCCAAATTGCTATTGTTGCGGGCATTAGAGCTAAATGTGGGCTTGATGTTCTGGGTCAATTTATTTCAAACTTTAATATACATAAGTATCACCTACAAATCTGACTGACATGCAGATTTGGATTCATCAGGACTGAAATGGGGTCTAAAACTGTATTTCCAACATACTCCCTACTGGCAATTATGCTGCTGGTCTGAAAGCTACATCTTGAGTAGCAAGGGGCTAAATTAAACTTGCTCATAGTGGAATTCAGGAGACGCATATAGCCTATTTGTGTAGATTGGTCACTGTGCTAGTCCATTCTCACATTGTTATAAAGAAATACCTGAGACTGGGTAATTTATAAAGAAAATAGGTTTACTTGGCTCCCAGATCTGCAGGCCGTACAGAAAGCATAGTGGCTTCATCTTCTGCGGAGACCTCAGGAAGCTTCCAATTATGGTGGAAGGCAAAGCGGGAGTGAGATGTCTCACGTAGTGGGAACAGGAGGTAGAGAGAGAGAAGGGCGTGGTGCTATATACTTTCAAATGATCAAAAGTCACAAGAAGTCACTCACTATCCTGAGGACAGTCCCAAGGGGGTAGTGCTAAACCATTCATGAGAAATCACCCTTATGATCCAATCACCTCCCACCAGACCCCAACTCCAACATTAGGGATTACAATTCGACATGAGATTTGGGCACGGACACAGCTCCAAACCATATCAATCATTTGTTCACTTACTTTCAATGGACACTTTCTATGGTAGGAATTTTGTAGAAGATAAATGAGAACTGTCTTCAAAGAACCCACAGTGGAATTGAGAAGGTAAACTTCTCTACAAACAAGTACAATATAAATATAATGTATACACATATGCATATAAGGTAATTTTGAAGAGCAGGCAGGATTTCTTTCTTTTTTTAATGACAAAAACAACACTTGTAAAAAACTCAAGAAAAAAAAAAAAGAAAAAAGATATATGATATAATATAAATCATAAGATATCCCCCTCTCACTATCATTCTCACTCTGTAGCAGTAACTACTTTTAATGGCTCAATTTGTGTCCTTCCAGACTTAGAAAAGGAGCATAGAGATACAGCAATTTACAAAAAACAGCATCATACTCTATATATTGTTTAGGGTTTTTTTCATTCAATGAACATTCTACTTTAATGCGTATATGTGTGTGCCTGTGTGTGTGTATATATACATATACAGGCACACACATATATATATATAAAATTTATTTTAATGGCTACATCATTTTCCCAATGATGACATACCATAATTTGCTTAATTCTCCCCCTACTGATACACCTTTAGCTTGCCTCAAGATTTTTCTTATTACAAATAGTGCTTCAGGGAATATATTTGTTCATATGCCCTTGTACATTTTCTGTATGATAGAAACCCAGACAGTTTGGTTTACTTTGGATAGGTAATGCAAAGATAGCCACCAAGAAGATGGTATCAATTTAGACTCTCTTTAACTGTATGTAATATTGTCCTTTGCACCACTGAATTGCTAATACCGCATAGCATTATTAATTTTTAATATTTTCAATTTGTAGCATATTAAAAATATACAAACATAAAAATATAAATAAGTATATAATAAGAACAATAGTTAAATATGTATTTAAATAAACTAGCTAAATGTTTATTTATATATTTATATGATGTTGTATACTAAACATGTTGGTATAATTTTGTTGTTTGTTTGAGACAGGATCTTATTCTGTCACCCGTGCTGAAGTGCGGTGGCCTGATCATGGCTCACTGCAGCCTCAACATCCTGGGCTCAAGTGATCCTCCCATCTCAGCCTCCTGAGTACTGGCACTACAAGTATGTGCCACCATGCTTGGCAAATTTGTTAATTTTTTTAAGAAATGACATCTCGCTTTTCTGACCAAGCTGGCCTGAAACTCCTGAGCTCAAGTGATCTCCCCAACTCGGCCTCCCAAAGTGCTAGCATTAGAGGTATGGGCCACCGTGTGTAGTCACATATTTTTATTTCTATTTATATATTTATTATTGGCATGAGTTAAAATTAACTTTTCTATTACCAAATTATACACTTATTTTTCAATTTGTCTTCTACTTAGAAATATGATTTTTAACGTAATTGTTTTTATACCAGCCAGATATAAATTCCATCTGAGATCTGTATCCTGTCGTATGACAAGAACGTTTACCACCAAATGGTCATATCTAGAAAGTCTCTGGAGTCAAATTACTAGGCAATAACCAAGACCTACAGAAGTTTTGAGAAAATTGTCATTTCTTTCACTTTTTGTTCCCTGATTACAAGAGCCTCACTGAGAGTGGGCAGTAGTCAAAGAGACTGACTAAATATAGACCTGGATAGGGTAGAGGGAAGTGACGGGTTAGTGAATCTTGGGCAAGGGATAGAAGATCAGATTTAGTTTCTGAGACACAAGTGCTAAGGACCATGTTAGACATAAAATAAGAATCAGTTGCCTTCCCGCACTGATTTAGCCCGGATGTATGTTCAGGGCATAATTATGAACAGCAATAGATATTAGAGACTTTGCCCACAGGTATACTCGTATATCCATTGGCTTCACAATTCTAACAAAAATATATAAAATCTCTATCTGACACTGCTTATAAATCACCCAACATTTATTTTTTACCTCTTTTAGCTGATTAAAACCCACCACTTCAAAATTTTCTTCAGGAACGGTTCATTTAAAAGGTTAGGTTTTTAAGGTCATACTTCTACTCCAAGAAAATGAGGCAGTAATTGAATGCATCATTTTCTTTCTTCAGAGAGAAACTGTGCAGATGCTCCATTTTAAGCAGGTCATAATTTTATGTGGAAAATGATTGATCTGTGAGTACAGCTAATTATTGTGATTTCATTTTATCTCATTAGAGTTCTATTTAGCCAATTGGTTTGTTTATATTGCCCTCTGTATTCCTTGTTATACAGAAAAAAAAAATCTAGTTTATGCTCTTATTTTGGTGCTTGCATGGACATAAGGATTATATAAATAGCATTGCATTTAACATGATTGCCATTTTTGTTTCATGCAGTCCATGTCTAAGATTCCTAGGCAAGAAAGGGGTAAATTTTCCTCATTACTCGAAAGGCTTTACTTACTGAATTTCAATTATGCCTTCACAAATCTCTTTTAACATCAAGGGTAGATATTGAAAACATATCCTGCATTCCACATTTGTGGTTTTGTTATATAAATTTATTCATGTACGTCTATCATTTATTTTTATTGACTTTTTGTTATCTGCTTGCTGAGGCCATGAAAACTCTCACTAGTGACAGCCTATAGGAGAAACTCACTGGTGCAGTTTTTCTTCTAAAAGTGTTTGCATTTTGTTCTGTAACTGTAATAACTCTTTCCTGCCTACTGTCTGATGGCTGCTGTGCTAAAGACTGGTTACCCAACTGCTACTCTAGGATTCAGGGGCAAGTTTACAGGACTCTAAATTCCGTGTTCTGAAGGCCTCCGTTCTACGATATAATTTCTCTAGTAGGATAGTGATATGATGTAAGGGAGTTCTGGGTAATTACACTGGGCTCACAGCAATATTCAAAATGGATAGGTGAATGTATGCCCCAAGTAAAGGAGTTGGGAAACTATTGCCCAGTTAGTGGGGGCACAGGTTGAATGATAAAATAGTAATAATAATAATAAATATATTTAAAGCTAAGGGACTTATGGAAGGATGCCATTTAATCACTATTTAACTACCACAACAACCCTGTGAAGTAAACACAACTTGTTTCTGTTTTACAGACGGAAAAAAAAAAAAAAAAAAACAGAAGTTCTGATAACTGAAGTAATTTTCACAACTAGATAAGTGGTGCAGCCCAGATTCAAAGCTCAGACCCTGGAGCCCAGACTCCTTACATCCCTAATACTATGTCGCCTCCTAAAAATAGAAGGGAAAAAGAAAAATCGCAGGCATACCTGGAACCCCTCCCCTCCACATGCCTTTTCTTTTCTCTCCATGTGAACTGTCAAGTGTTTCTGATTTTCTAACTATTTAACTAAAACCTAGAAAATGAAGCCTAAAAACAGCTTTAATTACAAATGTAGCGGATCAGCACAACACCCCACGTGTGCAACCTGAGGATCACGACTCATTCATTCTGCCCTTTGTTTTCCACATCTATAAAATGGAAACAATAACAGTATTCCACCTCATACAGTTGTTATCAGATTAAAGATTAAATGATATAATGGATATAAATTAAACAGAATAGTGCCTGGCTATGGTGAGGGCTCAAAAACTGTTAGCAGTTATTACTATGAAATATCTGTGATTTGGTAATAATATGAAGGAGTTACGAAGTTTCTGTAATTGACATGAATTACTTGTGCAAAAAAAAAATCTGCAGTGTTGTAAGAGCTATGGAAAGTAGAGACTAATGGAAATGCTGAATAGCAAATAAACTCAATAGGCTATTTCATTCTTTTTGCTTAAATCACTTAACAAAATCACAGCGTCCAAGGGACCAGTCAGAAATCAATGTGATGTTCTGTTCCATAAACACATTTTCTAAGTTTCCTGTGAAGTCCCCAAATTATCTTCTTACCACTCAGAGCTTCTATATAAGAGGTGTCTATTTTACATGTCTGGACAGACCACTTCCTAAAAATACTGGCAGAATCCTGGTGAACACGTTCCAAAGTCTTATGACCATCTATTCTGCAGTCCAGCACTAAATAAACTTTGAGCTCCCTAAAAACTTTTCAACTTGCTATAACTAAATTAAAAAAAAAAAAAACAAAAAAAAAAAACAAATTTTCTTTGAAAAAATGTATTATTTGTGACCAACCTCTGCATTTTTAAGGTTTTTATAGGGAATTCTGTTCCTAAACAATAAAGTTGTCAATTATTGCTGCTGTCCTTTTGTAAAATAAATGTGTAGCAATTGACACTGATTTTCAAATAAAAATCTAATAGCTCATCTTTTTCTAATTAATGAAGCAATGTATCCTAGCAAGTCAGTGTTCAAATACTGTACTAACAAGAATTGGAACAGGAATGACCTTTGATCATTTTTAACTTCTCTGTGTCTAGAGTAACTGCTCTTAATTAAGATTATCCTTATTCTTCTAGTCGTAAACATAAGCTAGAATTTACCACATCTTATTATCATAGTTTCCTCCAACAGCTGTGGCAACGTATATCGAATGATAAGTATAGATTAAAAATATTAGGACTTGATTATCTGGAGACAAAGGCAAAAGGAAATATGATTAAAATTTATGGACTCATGAAAACTAATAATGTTGTCAAACATATTTACTAAGTCCTGGTATGTTAATAAATTTGAAATATCTGTAGAAATTAAGAAAGATCCCATTTCTTGAGACAGAAAAAGAAAAAAGTTACTTATATATGTACACTCTCTCTATATATATACACACACACATATGTATACACACACACACATACACACACTACAATGTAGATTGCCAAAGAATTTTAGCTTCTATAACTGATCTAATCCATAGTCTTTATTCTACTGTGTAGTAGAAAAGACAGAGTTTGTTGGAAAATGATAATTTCTACCAAACAAAGGCATCCATGTCTATTCCAATTTCATTATAAGTAACACATATAGAGCTATAGTTTTTAACATGTACCAGGTAGTATTATAAATGCTTTACATGTATAATTCATTTAATTTTCATAGTAATCTTATGAGACAGGTATTATTACAACTCCTTTTATACTCAGAGAAACTGAGGGAAAGAGCATTTAAGTGATTTTCCCATGTGCATGCATGAACATGAAGAACTGGCTTTTAGGTTACTCTTTTTTTTTTTTTTTTTAATTTATTTATTATTATTATACTTAAGTTGTAGGGTACATGCATAACATGCAGGTTTGTTACATATGTATATTTGTGCCATGTTGGTCTGCTGCACCCATCAACTCCTGTCATTTACATCAGGTATAACTCCCAATGCAATCCCTCCCCTCCCTCCCCATGATAGGCCCCGTGTGTGTGATAAAGATGTTCCCCTTCCTGAGTCCAAGTGATCTCATTGTTCAGTTCCCACCTATGAGTGAGAACATATGGTGTTTGGTTTCTCTGTTCTTGTGATAGTTTCATAAGAGAATGATGTGGTTTCCAGCTGCATCCATGTCCCTACAAAGGACGCAAACTCATCCTTTTTTATGGCTGCATAGTATTCCATGGTGTATATGCCACATTTCTTAATCCAATCTGTCACTGATGGACATTTGGGTTGATTCCAAGTCTTTGCTATTAGAATAGTGCTGCAATAAACATACGTGCATGTGTCTTTATATGCATAATTTATAGTCCTTTTTGGGTATATCCCCAGTAAATGGGATGGCTGGGTCATATGGTACATCTAGTTCTAGATCCCTTGAGGAATCGCCATACTGTCTTCCATAATGGTTGAACTAGCTTTACAATCCTACCAACAGTGTAAAAGTGTTCCTATTTCTCCACATCCTCTCCAGCACCTGTTGTTTCTGACTTTGAATGATCGCCATTCTAACTGGTGAGATGGTGGCCCCATTGTGGTTTTGATTTGCATTTCTCTGATGGCCAGTGATGATGAGCATTTTTTCATATGTCTGTTGGCTGTGGCGAATGCCTTCTTTGAGAAATGTCTGTTCATATCCTTTGCCCACTTTTTGATGGGGTTGTTTGTTTTTTCTGTAAATTTGTTTGAGTTCTTTGTAGGTTCTGATATTAGCCCTTTGTCAGATGAGTAGATTAAAAATTTTCTCCCATTCTGTAGGTTGCCTGTTCACTCTGGATGGTAGTTTCTTTGCTGCAGTTTTAGTTTAATTAGATCCCATTTGTCACCTTAGCTTTGCTGCTGCTGCTTTTGGTGTTTTAGACATGAAGCGCCCTGCCCATGCCTATGTCCTGAATGGTACTACCTAGGTTTTCCCAGGATTTTATGGTAATAGGTCTAACATTTTAAGTCTCTAATCCATCTTGAATTAATTTCGTATATGAGGCGAAAGGATCCAGTTTCAGCTACTCTGTGGCTAGCCAATTTTCCCAGCACTATTTATTAAATAGGGAATCCTTTCCCCATTTCTTTGTTTTTTCTGTGGTTTGCTAAAGATCGATGGCTGTGATGTGGTATTATTTCTGGAGATCCCCAGTTTAGTCAGGTAGCGTGATGCTCTAGCTTTGTTCCTTTGACTTAGGATTGTCTTTGAGATGCGGGCTCTTTTTGGTTCCATATGAACTTTTAAAGCAGTTTTTTCCAATTCTGTGAAGAAACTCATTGGTAGCTTGATGGGGATGCATTGAATCTATAAATTACCTTTGGGCAGTATGGCCATTTTCACGATATTGATTCTTTCCTATCCATGAGCATGCATGTTCTTCCATTTGTTTGTGTCTCCTTTTATTTCACTGAGCAGTGGTTTGTAGTTCTCTTGAAGAGGTCCTTTTACATCCCTTTGCAGTTGATTCCTAGGTATTTTATTCTCTTTGAGTCATTGTGAATGGAATTCATTCATGATTTGGCTCTGTGTTTGTCTGTTATTGGTGTATAAGAATGCTTGTGATTTTTGCACATTAATTTTGTATCCTGAGACTTTGCTGAAGGTTATCAGCTTAAGGAGATTTTGGGCTGAGACAAATGGTTTTCAAATATACAATCATGTCATCTGCAAACAGGGTCAATTTGACATCTTCTTTTTCCTAACTGGAATACTCCTGATTTCTTTCTCTTGCCTAATTGCCCTAGCCAGAACTTCCAACACTATGTTGAATAGGAGTGGTGAGAGAGGGCATCCCTGTCTTGTGCCAGTTTTCTTCAAATGGGAATTTTCCAGTTTTTGCCCATTCAGTATGATATTGGCTGTGGGGTTTGTCATAAATAGCTCTTATTATTTTGAGGTATCGCTCCATCAAATTAATTCTATTGAGCTGCTTTTGCATGAAGGGCTGCTTAACTTTGTCAAAAGCCTTTTCTGCATCTATTGAGATAATCATGTGGTTCTTGTCTTTGGTTCTGTTTATATGCTGATTATGTTTATTGATTTTAATGTTGAACCAGCCTTGCATCCTTGTGGGATGAAGCCTCCACTTGGATCATGGCAGGGATAAGCTTTTTGATGTGTTGTTGAACTACCTACAGTATTTTGTATTGAGGATTTTGCATCGATGCTCATCAGGATATTGGTCTAAAATTCTCTTTTTGTTGTGTTCTGTTGAGGTTTTGGTATCAGGATGATGTTGGCTCCCTATAAAATGTGTTAGGGAGGATTCTCTTTTCTATATTGATTGGAATAGCTCTTGTAATGAATGGTACCAACTCCTCCTTATACCTCTTGGTAGAATCTGTGGAATCCATCTGGTCCTGGACTTTTGGTTGGTAGGCTTTTATTACCTATTGGGTCTCAATTTCCCCAGAGCTACTATTGAAGTCTGTTCAGACCAACTCTTCCTGGTTTAGTTCCTAAATATGTAAGTGTCCAGGAAAATTATCCATTTCTTCTAGGTTTTCCAGTTTATTTGCAGTAGAGGTGTTTATGCATTCTCCATGGTATTTGTATTTCTGTGGGGTCGGTGGTGATATCCCCTTATCATTTTAATTGTATTTTATTTGATTCTTTTCTCTTTTCTTCTTTTATTAGTCTTGCTAGTGGTCTGTTTGTTGATCTTTTCAAAACCAACTCCTGGATTCATTGATTTTTGGAGGGTTTTTGTGTCTCATCTCCTTTCAGTTCTGCTCTGATCTTAGTTATTTCTTGCCTCTCAGTTAGCTTCTTTGAATGTGTTTGCCTCTTGCTTCCTTCTAGTTCTTTTTAATTGTATTTTATGCCAATTTTGATCTTTCCTGTTTCTCTTGTGGGCATTTAGTGCTATAAATCTCCTCTCTACACACTGCTTTAAATGTGTCCCAGAGATTCTGTATGTTGTATCTTTGTTCCTTACTTCAATTTAAAGAATATCTTTATTTCTTGCCTTCTCATTCCATAAAATCGGTGGTGTCATTCAGGAGCAGGTTGTTCAGTTTTCCCATGTAGTTGAGCGGTTTTGATTGAGTTTCTTAGTCCTGAGTTCTAGTTTGATTTCCACACTGTGTCTGAGAGACAGTTTGTTATACTCTCTGTTCTGTAATATATTTTACGAGGAGTGCTTTTACTTCCAATTATATGGTCAATTTTGGAGTAAGTACGACATGTGGTGCTGAGAAGAATGTATACTTGCTGACTTGGGGTGAAGAGTTCTATAGATGTCTATTAGGTCTGCTTGCTGCAGAGATGAGCGCCCACCCCTGATATCCTTGTTAACTTTCTGTCTTGTTGATCTGTCTAATGTTGACAGTGGAGGTTGAAGTCTCCCATTATTATTGTATGAGTCTAAGTCTCTTTGTGCTCCTCTAAGGACTTGCTTTCTGAATCTGGGTGCTCCTGTATTGGGTGCATATATATTTAGGATAGTTAGCTCTTCTTTGTTGAATTGATCCTTTACTCATTAAAATGGCCTTCTTTGTCTCTTTTGATCTTTGATGGTTTAAAGTCTGTTTTAACAATTAGGATTGCAACCCCTGCTTTTTTTGTTCTCCATTTGCTTGGTAAATCTTCCTTCATCCTTTTATTTTGAGCCTATGTATGTCTCTGTGAGATGGCTCCTGGAATACAGCAGACTGATGGGTCTTGACTCTTTTATCCAGTTTGCCAGTCTGTGTCTTCTTTTTAATTGAGCATTTAGTCCATTTACATTTAAGGTTAAGATTGTTATGTGTGAACTTGATCCTGCCATTATGATATTAACTGGTTATTTTGCTCGTTAGTTGATGCAGTTTCTTTTCCTAGCCTCTGATGGTCTTTACATTTTGCATGTTTTGCAATGGCTGGTACTGGTTGTTCCTTTCCATGCTGAGTGCTTCCTTCAGGGTCTCTTGTAAGGCAGGCCTAGTGGTGACAAAATCTCTAAGATTTGCTTATCTTGTAAAGGATTTTATTTCTCCTTCACTTACAAAACTTAGTTTGGCTGATATGAAATTCTGTTTAGCAATTCTTTCTTTAAGAATGTTGAATATTTTGGCTCCCCACTCTTCTCTGGCTTGAGGAGCCTCTGCCGAGAGGATCTGCTGTGAGTCTGATGGGCTTCCCCTTTGTGGGTAACCTGACCTTTCTCTCGGCTGTCTTTTAAGATTTTCCCTTCATTTTAACCTCAGTGAATCTGGCACTATGTGTCTTTGAGTTGTTCTTCTCGTGAGGAGTATTCCTTTGTGGGCGTTTCTGTATTTCCTGGGATTTGAATGCTGGCCTGCCCCAGGCCAGGGGTGCCTCCTGGGACATCTCAGTGCTCTTAACTCTAGTTCCCATTTTTCCCCTCACTCTCAGGCACCCCTAATCAGACGTAGATTTGGTCTTTTACATTAATCCCATACTCTCTTGTATTTTGTTCATTTCTTTTTTTTTTTCTTCTTTTTCTTTTTGGTTTCTTCTCGCCTATTCATTCATTTTGACTCGAATCGTTGATACTCTTTCCAGGCTGACCAGTCGGTTACTGAAGCTTGCATTTCCGGCTCACGTATTTCCTCGCGGTCATGGTTTCATCTTCGCATTTCGTTTATGACCTCTGTACAATGGTCGTGAAATACAATTCTTTCCACTTTTTTTCTCGATTTTGGTTTTCGGCGCTTTGGCAATGCAATTCTCCTTTTAGCTCGAGAAATTTGATGGACTGAAGCCTTCTTCTCTCATCTCGTCGTGCTTTCATTCTCATTCAGTCCGTTGCTGGCGATGAGCTACAGCCCTTTGGTCGTGGAGATGGGCCTTATTTTTGAATTTCCAGCTTTTCTGCCCTGCTTTTTCCTTCATCTTTGTGGAGCCCAGATCTGCCTGTAGTCTTGATGATGGTGGATGTACTGATGGGTTTTATGTAGGTGTCCTCCTGTTTGATAGTTTTCC